>NC_074676.1:29048864-29348864 GCF_029448725.1 Salvelinus fontinalis
AAGGGGGTAGCGGGGCGAGGCAGGGATGGGGTGTTGTGGAAGCTGGGAGAGGGGTGAAGGGGGTAGCGGGGCGAGGCAGGGATGGGGTGTTGTGGAAGCTGAGGAGAGGGGTGAAGGGGGTAGCGGGGCGAGGCAGGGATGGGGTGTTGTGGAAGCTGAGGAGAGGGGTGAAGGGGGTAGCGGGGCGAGGCAGGGATGGGGTGTTGTGGAAGCTGAGGAGAGGGGTGAAGGGGGTAGCGGGGCGAGGCAGGGATGGGGTGTTGTGGAAGCTGAGGAGAGGGGTGAAGGGGGTAGCGGGGCGAGGCAGGGATGGGGTGTTGTGGAAGCTGAGGAGAGGGGTGAAGGGGGTAGCGGGGCGAGGCAGGGATGGGGTGTTGTGGAAGCTGAGGAGAGGGGTGAAGGGGGTAGCGGGGCGAGGCAGGGATGGGGTGTTGTGGAAGCTGAGGAGAGGGGTGAAGGGGGTAGCGGGGCGAGGCAGGGATGGGGTGTTGTGGAAGCTGAGGAGAGGGGTGAAGGGGGTAGCGGGGCGAGGCAGGGATGGGGTGTTGTGGAAGCTGAGGAGAGGGGTGAAGGGGGTAGCGGGGCGAGGCAGGGATGGGGTGTTGTGGAAGCTGAGGAGAGGGGTGAAGGGGGTAGCGGGGCGAGGCAGGGATGGGGTGTTGTGGATGCTGAGGAGAGGGGTGAAGGGGGTAGCGGGGCGAGGCAGGGATGGGGTGTTGGGAAGCTGAGGAGAGGGGTGAAGGGGGTAGCGGGGCGAGGCAGGGATGGGGTGTTGTGGAAGCTGAGGAGAGGGGTGAAGGGGGTAGCGGGGCGAGGTAGGGATTGGGTGTTGTGGAAGCTGAGAGGTGAAGGGGGTAGCGGGGCGAGGCAGGGATGGGGTGTTGTGGAAGCTGAGGAGAGGGGTGAAGGGGGTAGCGGGGCGAGGCAGGGATGGGGTGTTGTGGAAGCTGAGGAGAGGGGTGAAGGGGGTAGCGGGGCGAGGCAGGGATGGGGTGTTGTGGAAGCTGAGGAGGGGTGAAGGGGGTAGCGGGGCGAGGCAGGGATGGGGTGTTGTGGAAGCTGAGGAGAGGGGTGAAGGGGGTAGCGGGGCGAGGCAGGGATGGGGTGTTGTGGAAGCTGAGGAGAGGGGTGAAGGGGGTAGCGGGGCGAGGCAGGGATGGGGTGTTGTGGAAGCTGAGGAGAGGGGTGAAGGGGGTAGCGGGGCGAGGCAGGGATGGGGTGTTGTGGAAGCTGAGGAGAGGGGTGAAGGGGGTAGCGGGGCGAGGCAGGGATGGGGTGTTGTGGAAGCTGAGGAGAGGGGTGAAGGGGGTAGCGGGGCGAGGCAGGGATGGGGTGTTGTGGAAGCTGAGGAGAGGGGTGAAGGGGGTAGCGGGGCGAGGCAGGGATGGGGTGTTGTGGAAGCTGAGGAGAGGGGTGAAGGGGGTAGCGGGGCGAGGCAGGGATTGGGTGTTGTGGAAGCTGAGAGGTGAAGGGGGTAGCGGGGCGAGGCAGGGATGGGGTGTTGTGGAAGCTGAGGAGAGGGGTGAAGGGGGTAGCGGGGCGAGGCAGGGATGGGGTGTTGTGGAAGCTGAGGAGAGGGGTGAAGGGGGTAGCGGGGCGAGGCAGGGATGGGGTGTTGTGGAAGCTGAGGAGAGGGGTGAAGGGGGTAGCGGGGCGAGGCAGGGATGGGGTGTTGTGGAAGCTGAGGAGAGGGGTGAAGGGGGTAGCGGGGCGAGGCAGGGATGGGGTGTTGTGGAAGCTGAGGAGAGGGGTGAAGGGGGTAGCGGGGCGAGGTAGGGATTGGGTGTTGTGGAAGCTGAGAGGTGAAGGGGGTAGCGGGGCGAGGCAGGGATGGGGTGTTGTGGAAGCTGAGGAGAGGGGTGAAGGGGGTAGCGGGGCGAGGCAGGGATGGGGTGTTGTGGAAGCTGAGGAGAGGGGTCAAGGGGTTAGCGGGGCGAGGCAGGGATGGGGTGTTGTGGAAGCTGAGAGGTGAAGGGGGTAGCGGGGCGAGGCAGGGATGGGGTGTTGTGGAAGCTGAGGAGAGGGGTGAAGGGGGTAGCGGGGCGAGGAAGGGATGGGGTGTTGTGGAAGCTGAGGAGAGGGGTGAAGGGGGTAGCGGGGCGAGGCAGGGATGGGGTGGTGTGGAAGCTGAGGAGAGGGGTGAAGGGGGTAGCGGGGCGAGGCAGGGATGGGGGGTTGTGGAAGCTGAGGAGAGGGGTGAACGGGGTAGCGGGGCGAGGCAGGAATGGCGTGTTTTGGAAGCTGACGAGAGGGGTGAAGGGGGTAGCGGGCGAGGCAGGGATGGGGTGTTGTGGAAGCTGAGGAGAGGGGTGAAGGGGGTAGCGGGGCGAGGCAGGAATGGGGTGTTGTGGAAGCTGAGGAGAGGGATGAAGGGGGTAGCGGGGCGAGGCAGGGATGGGGTGTTGTGGATGCTGAGGAGAGGGATGAAGGGGGTAGCGGGGCGAGGCAGGGATGGGGTGTTGGGAAGCTGTGGAGAGGGGTGAAGGGGGTAGCGGGGCGAGGCAGGGATTGAGTGTTGTGGAAGCTGAGGAGAGGGGTGAAGAGGGTAGCGGGGCGAGGCAGGGATGGGGTGTTGTGGAAGCTGAGGAGAGGGGTGAAAGGGTAGCGGGGCGAGGCAGGGATGGGGTGTTGTGGAAGCTGAGGAGAGGGGTGAAGGGGGTAGCGGGGCGAGGCAGGGATGGGGTGTTGTGGAAGCTGAGGAGAGGGGTGAAGGGGGTAGCGGGGCGAGGCAGGGATGGGGTGTTGTGGAAGCTGAGGAGAGGGGTGAAGGGGGTAGCGGGCGAGGCAGGGATGGGGTGTTGTGGAATCTGAGGAGAGGGGTGAAGGGGGTAGCAGGGCGAGGCAGGGATGGGGTGTTGTGGAAGCTGAGGAGAGGGGTGAAGGGGGTAGCGGGGCGAGGCAGGGATGGGGTGTTGTGGAAGCTGAGGAGAGGGGTGAAGGGGGTAGCGGGGCGAGGCAGGGATGGGGTGTTGTGGAAGCTGAGGAGAGGGGTGAAGGGGGTAGCGGGGCGAGGCAGGGATGGGGTGTTGTGGAAGCTGAGGAGAGGGGTGAAGGGGGTAGCGGGGCGAGGCAGGGATGGGGTGTTGTGGAAGCTGAGGAGAGGGGTGAAGAGGGTAGCGGGGCGAGGATGGGATGGGGTGTTGTGGAAGCTGAGGAGAGGGGTGAAGGGGGTAGCGGGGCGAGGCAGGGATGGGGTGTTGTGGAAGCTGAGGAGAGGGGTGAAGGGGGTAGCGGGGCGAGGCAGGGATGGGGTGTTGTGGAAGCTGAGGAGAGGGGTGAAGGGGGTAGCGGGGCGAGGCAGGGATGGGGTGTTGTGGAAGCTGAGGAGAGGGGTGAAGGGGGTAGCGGGGCGAGGCAGGGATGGGGTGTTGTGGAAGCTGAGGAGAGGGGTGAAGGGGGTAGCGGGGCGAGGCAGGGATGGGGTGTTGTGGAAGCTGAGGAGAGGGGTGAAGGGGGTAGCAGGGCTAGGCAGGGATGGGGTGTTGTGGAATCTGAGGAGAGGGGTGAAGGGGGTAGCGGGGCGAGGCAGGGATGGGGTGTTTTGGAAGCTGACGAGAGGGGTGAAGGGGGTAGCGGGGCGAGGTAGGGATGGGGTGTTGTGGAAGCTGAGAGGTGAATGGGGTAGCGGGGCGAGGCAGGGATGGGGTGTTGTGGAAGCTGAGGAGAGGGGTGAAGGGGGTAGCGGGGCGAGGCAGGGATGGGGTGTTGTGGAAGCTGAGGAGAGGGGTGAAGGGGGTAGCGGGGCGAGGCAGGGATGGGGTGTTGTGGAAGCTGAGGAGAGGGGTGAAGGGGGTAGCGGGGCGAGGCAGGGATGGGGTGTTGTGGAAGCTGAGGAGAGGGTGAAGGGGGTAGCGGGGCGAGGCAGGGATGGGGTGTTGTGGAAGCTGAGGAGAGGGATGAAGGGGGTAGCGGGGCGAGGCAGGGATGGGGTGTTGTGGAAGCTGAGGAGAGGGGTGAAGGGGGTAGCGGGGCGAGGCAGGGATGGGGTGTTGGGAAGCTGTGGAGAGGGGTGAAGGGGGTAGCGGGGCGAGGCAGGGATTGGGTGTTGTGGAAGCTGAGGAGAGGGGTGAAGGGGGTAGCGGGGCGAGGCAGGGATGGGGTGTTGTGGAAGCTGAGGAGAGGGGTGAAGGGGGTAGCGGGGCGAGGCAGGGATGGGGTGTTGTGGAAGCTGAGGAGAGGGGTGAAGGGGGTAGCGGGGCGAGGCAGGGATGGGGTGTTGTGGAAGCTGAGGAGAGGGGTGAAGGGGGTAGCGGGGCGAGGCAGGGATGGGGTGTTGTGGAAGCTGAGGAGAGGGGTGAAGGGGGTAGCGGGGCGAGGCAGGGATGGGGTGTTGTGGAAGCTGAGGAGAGGGGTGAAGGGGGTAGCGGGGCGAGGCAGGGATGGGGTGTTGTGGAAGCTGAGGAGAGGGGTGAAGGGGGTAGCGGGGCGAGGCAGGGATTGGGTGTTGTGGAAGCTGAGGAGAGGGGTGAAGGGGGTAGCGGGGCGAGGCAGGGATGGGGTGTTGTGGAAGCTGAGGAGAGGGGTGAAGGGGGTAGCGGGGCGAGGCAGGGATGGGGTGTTGTGGAAGCTGAGGAGAGGGGTGAAGGGGGTAGCGGGGCTAGGCAGGGATGGGGTGTTGTGGAAGCTGAGGAGAGGGGTGAAGAGGGTAGCGGGGCGAGGATGGGATGGGGTGTTGTGGAAGCTGAGGAGAGGGGTGAAGGGGGTAGCGGGGCGAGGCAGGGATGGGGTGTTGTGGAAGCTGAGGAGAGGGGTGAAGGGGGTAGCGGGGCGAGGCAGGGATGGGGTGTTGTGGAAGCTGAGGAGAGGGGTGAAGGGGGTAGCGGGGCGAGGCAGGGATGGGGTGTTGTGGAAGCTGAGGAGAGGGGTGAAGGGGGTAGCGGGGCGAGGCAGGGATGGGGTGTTGTGGAAGCTGAGGAGAGGGGTGAAGGGGGTAGCGGGGCGAGGCAGGGATGGGGTGTTTTGGAAGCTGACGAGAGGGGTGAAGGGGGTAGCGGGGCGAGGTAGGGATGGGGTGTTGTGGAAGCTGAGAGGTGAATGGGGTAGCGGGGCGAGGCAGGGATGGGGTGTTGTGGAAGCTGAGGAGAGGGGTGAAGGGGGTAGCGGGGCGAGGCAGGGATGGGGTGTTGTGGAAGCTGAGGAGAGGGGTGAAGGGGGTAGCGGGGCGAGGCAGGGATGGGGTGTTGTGGATGCTGAGGAGAGGGGTGAAGGGGGTAGCGGGGCGAGGCAGGGATGGGGTGTTGGGAAGCTGTGGAGAGGGGTAAAGGGGGTAGCGGGGCGAGGCAGGGATGGGGTGTTGTGGAAGCTGAGGAGAGGGGTGAAGAGGGTAGCGGGGCGAGGCAGGGATGGGGTGTTGTGGAAGCTGAGGAGAGGGGTGAAAGGGTAGCGGGGCGAGGCAGGGATGGGGTGTTGTGGAAGCTGAGGAGAGGGGTGAAGGGGGTAGCGGGGCGAGGCAGGGATGGGGTGTTGTGGAAGCTGAGGAGAGGGGTGAAGGGGGTAGCGGGGCGAGGCAGGGATGGGGTGTTGTGGAAGCTGAGGAGAGGGGTGAAGGGGGTAGCGGGGCGAGGCAGGGATGGGGTGTTGTGGAAGCTGAGGAGAGGGGTGAAGGGGGTAGCGGGGCGAGGCAGGGATGGGGTGTTGTGGAAGCTGAGGAGAGGGGTGAAGGGGGTAGCGGGGCGAGGCAGGGATGGGGTGTTGTGGAAGCTGAGGAGAGGGGTGAAGGGGGTAGCGGGGCGAGGCAGGGATGGGGTGTTGTGGAAGCTGAGGAGAGGGGTGAAGGGGGTAGCGGGGCGAGGCAGGGATGGGGTGTTGTGGAAGCTGAGGAGAGGGGTGAAGGGGGTAGCGGGGCGAGGCAGGGATGGGGTGTTGTGGAAGCTGAGGAGAGGGGTGAAGGGGGTAGCGGGGCGAGGCAGGGATGGGGTGTTGTGGAAGCTGAGGAGAGGGTGAAGGGGGTAGCGGGGCGAGGCAGGGATGGGGTGTTGTGGAAGCTGAGGAGAGGGGTGAAGGGGGTAGCGGGGCGAGGCAGGGATGGGGTGTTGTGGAAGCTGAGGAGAGGGGTCAAGGGGTTAGCGGGGCGAGGCAGGGATGGGGTGTTGTGGAAGCTGAGAGGTGAAGGGGGTAGCGGGGCGAGGCAGGGATGGGGTGTTGTGGAAGCTGAGGAGAGGGGTGAAGGGGGTAGCGGGGCGAGGCAGGGATGGGGTGTTGTGGAAGCTGAGGAGAGGGGTGAAGGGGGTAGCGGGGCGAGGCAGGGATGGGGTGTTGTGGAAGCTGAGGAGAGGGGTGAAGGGGGTAGCGGGGCGAGGCAGGGATGGGGTGTTGTGGAAGCTGAGGAGAGGGGTGAAGGGGGTAGCGGGGCGAGGCAGGGATGGGGTGTTGTGGAAGCTGAGGAGAGGGGTGAAGGGGGTAGCGGGGCGAGGCAGGGATGGGGTGTTGTGGAAGCTGAGGAGAGGGGTGAAGGGGGTAGCGGGGCGAGGCAGGAATGGGGTGTTGTGGAAGCTGAGGAGAGGGGTGAAGGGGGTAGCGGGGCGAGGCAGGGATGGGGTGTTGTGGAAGCTGAGGAGAGGGATGAAGGGGGTAGCGGGGCGAGGCAGGGATGGGGTGTTGGGAAGCTGAGGAGAGGGGTGAAGGGGGTAGCGGGGCGAGGCAGGGATGGGGTGTTGTGGAAGCTGAGGAGAGGGGTGAAGGGGGTAGCGGGGCGAGGCAGGGATGGGGTGTTGTGGAAGCTGAGGAGAGGGGTGAAGGGGGTAGCGGGGCGAGGCAGGGATGGGGTGTTGTGGAAGCTGAGGAGAGGGGTGAAGGGGGTAGCGGGGCGAGGCAGGGATGGGGTGTTGTGGAAGCTGAGGAGAGGGGTGAAGGGGGTAGCGGGGCGAGGCAGGGATGGGGTGTTGTGGAAGCTGAGGAGAGGGGTGAAGGGGGTAGCGGGGCGAGGCAGGGATGGGGTGTTGTGGAAGCTGAGGAGAGGGGTGAAGGGGGTAGCGGGGCGAGGCAGGGATGGGGTGTTGTGGAAGCTGAGGAGAGGGGTGAAGGGGGTAGCGGGGCGAGGCAGGGATGGGGTGTTGTGGAAGCTGAGGAGAGGGGTGAAGGGGGTAGCGGGGCGAGGCAGGGATGGGGTGTTGTGGAAGCTGAGGAGAGGGGTGAAGGGGGTAGCGGGGCGAGGCAGGGATGGGGTGTTGTGGAAGCTGAGGAGAGGGGTGAAGGGGGTAGCGGGGCGAGGCAGGGATGGGGTGTTGTGGAAGCTGAGGAGAGGGGTGAAGGGGGTAGCGGGGCGAGGCAGGGATGGGGTGTTGTGGAAGCTGAGGAGAGGGGTGAAGGGGGGTAGCGGGGCGAGGCAGGGATGGGGTGTTGTGGAAGCTGAGGAGAGGGGTGAAGGGGGTAGCGGGGCGAGGCAGGGATGGGGTGTTGTGGAAGCTGAGGAGAGGGGTGAAGGGGGTAGCGGGGCGAGGCAGGGATGGGGTGTTGTGGAAGCTGAGGAGAGGGGTGAAGGGGGTAGCGGGGCGAGGCAGGGATGGGGTGTTGTGGAAGCTGAGGAGAGGGGTGAAGGGGGTAGCGGGGCGAGGCAGGGATGGGGTGTTGTGGAAGCTGAGGAGAGGGGTGAAGGGGGTAGCGGGGCGAGGCAGGGATGGGGTGTTGTGGAAGCTGAGGAGAGGGGTGAAGGGGGTAGCGGGGCGAGGCAGGGATGGGGTGTTGTGGAAGCTGAGGAGAGGGGTGAAGGGGGTAGCGGGGCGAGGCAGGGATGGGGTGTTGTGGAAGCTGAGGAGAGGGGTGAAGGGGGTAGCGGGGCGAGGCAGGGATGGGGTGTTTTGGAAGCTGACGAGAGGGGTGAAGGGGGTAGCGGGGCGAGGTAGGGATGGGGTGTTGTGGAAGCTGAGAGGTGAAGGGGGTAGCGGGGCGAGGCAGGGATGGGGTGTTGTGGAAGCTGAGGAAAGGGGTGAAGGGGGTAGCGGGGCGAGGCAGGGATGGGGTGTTGTGGAAGCTGAGGAGAGGGGTGAAGGGGGTAGTGGGGCGAGGCAGGGATGGGGTGTTGTGGATGCTGAGGAGAGGGGTGAAGGGGGTAGCGGGGCGAGGCAGGGATGGGGTGTTGGGAAGCTGTGGAGAGGGGTGAAAGGGTAGCGGGGCGAGGCAGGGATGGGGTGTTGTGGAAGCTGAGGAGAGGGGTGAAGGGGGTAGCGGGGCGAGGCAGGGATGGGGTGTTGTGGAAGCTGAGGAGAGGGGTGAAGAGGGTAGCGGGGCGAGGCAGGGATGGGGTGTTGTGGAAGCTGAGGAGAGGGGTGAAGGGGGTAGCGGGGCGAGGCAGGGATGGGGTGTTGTGGAAGCTGAGGAGAGGGGTGAAGGGGGTAGCGGGGCGAGGCAGGGATGGGGTGTTGTGGAAGCTGAGGAGAGGGGTGAAGGGGGTAGCGGGGCGAGGCAGGGATGGGGTGTTGTGGAAGCTGAGGAGAGGGGTGAAGAGGGTAGCGGGGCGAGGCAGGGATGGGGTGTTGTGGAAGCTGAGGAGAGGGGTGAAGGGGGTAGCGGGGCGAGGCAGGGATGGGGTGTTGTGGAAGCTGAGGAGAGGGGTGAAGGGGGTAGCGGGGCGAGGCAGGGATGGGGTGTTGTGGAAGCTGAGGAGAGGGGTGAAGGGGGTAGCGGGGCGAGGCAGGGATGGGGTGTTGTGGAAGCTGAGGAGAGGGGTGAAGGGGGTAGCGGGGCGAGGCAGGGATTGGGTGTTGTGGAAGCTGAGGAGGGGTGAAGGGGGTAGCGGGGCGAGGCAGGGATGGGGTGTTGTGGAAGCTGAGGAGAGGGGTGAAGGGGGTAGCGGGGCGAGGCAGGGATGGGGTGTTGTGGAAGCTGAGGAGAGGGGTGAAGGGGGTAGCGGGGCGAGGCAGGGATGGGGTGTTGTGGAAGCTGAGGAGAGGGGTGAAGGGGGTAGCGGGGCGAGGCAGGGATGGGGTGTTGTGGAAGCTGAGGAGAGGGGTGAAGGGGGTAGCGGGGCGAGGCAGGGATGGGGTGTTGTGGAAGCTGAGGAGAGGGGTGAAGGGGGTAGCGGGGCGAGGTAGGGATTGGGTGTTGTGGAAGCTGAGAGGTGAAGGGGGTAGCGGGGCGAGGCAGGGATGGGGTGTTGTGGAAGCTGAGGAGAGGGGTGAAGGGGGTAGCGGGGCGAGGCAGGGATGGGGTGTTGTGGAAGCTGAGGAGAGGGGTCAAGGGGTTAGCGGGGCGAGGCAGGGATGGGGTGTTGTGGAAGCTGAGAGGTGAAGGGGGTAGCGGGGCGAGGCAGGGATGGGGTGTTGTGGAAGCTGAGGAGAGGGGTGAAGGGGGTAGCGGGGCGAGGAAGGGATGGGGTGTTGTGGAAGCTGAGGAGAGGGGTGAAGGGGGTAGCGGGGCGAGGCAGGGATGGGGTGGTGTGGAAGCTGAGGAGAGGGGTGAAGGGGGTAGCGGGGCGAGGCAGGGATGGGGGGTTGTGGAAGCTGAGGAGAGGGGTGAACGGGGTAGCGGGGCGAGGCAGGAATGGCGTGTTTTGGAAGCTGACGAGAGGGGTGAAGGGGGTAGCGGGCGAGGCAGGGATGGGGTGTTGTGGAAGCTGAGGAGAGGGGTGAAGGGGGTAGCGGGGCGAGGCAGGAATGGGGTGTTGTGGAAGCTGAGGAGAGGGGTGAAGGGGGTAGCGGGGCGAGGCAGGGATGGGGTGTTGTGGATGCTGAGGAGAGGGATGAAGGGGGTAGCGGGGCGAGGCAGGGATGGGGTGTTGGGAAGCTGTGGAGAGGGGTGAAGGGGGTAGCGGGGCGAGGCAGGGATTGGGTGTTGTGGAAGCTGAGGAGAGGGGTGAAGAGGGTAGCGGGGCGAGGCAGGGATGGGGTGTTGTGGAAGCTGAGGAGAGGGGTGAAAGGGTAGCGGGGCGAGGCAGGGATGGGGTGTTGTGGAAGCTGAGGAGAGGGGTGAAGGGGGTAGCGGGGCGAGGCAGGGATGGGGTGTTGTGGAAGCTGAGGAGAGGGGTGAAGGGGGTAGCGGGCGAGGCAGGGATGGGGTGTTGTGGAATCTGAGGAGAGGGGTGAAGGGGGTAGCGGGGCGAGGCAGGGATGGGGTGTTGTGGAAGCTGAGGAGAGGGGTGAAGGGGGTAGCGGGGCGAGGCAGGGATTGGGTGTTGTGGAAGCTGAGGAGAGGGGTGAAGGGGGTAGCGGGGTGAGGCAGGGATGGGGTGTTGTGGAAGCTGAGGAGAGGGGTGAAGGGGGTAGCGGGGCGAGGCAGGGATGGGGTGTTGTGGAAGCTGAGGAGAGGGGTGAAGGGGGTAGCGGGGCTAGGCAGGGATGGGGTGTTGTGGAAGCTGAGGAGAGGGGTGAAGGGGGTAGCGGGGCGAGGAGGGATGGGGTGTTGTGGAAGCTGAGGAGAGGGGTGAAGGGGGTAGCGGGGCGAGGCAGGGATGGGGTGTTGTGGAAGCTGAGGAGAGGGGTGAAGGGGGTAGCGGGGCGAGGCAGGGATGGGGTGTTGTGGAAGCTGAGGAGAGGGGTGAAGGGGGTAGCGGGGCGAGGCAGGGATGGGGTGTTGTGGAAGCTGAGGAGAGGGGTGAAGGGGGTAGCGGGGCGAGGCAGGGATGGGGTGTTGTGGAAGCTGAGGAGAGGGGTGAAGGGGGTAGCGGGGCGAGGCAGGGATGGGGTGTTGTGGAAGCTGAGGAGAGGGGTGAAGGGGGTAGCGGGGCGAGGCAGGGATGGGGTGTTGTGGAAGCTGAGGAGAGGGGTGAAGGGGGTAGCGGGGCGAGGCAGGGATGGGGTGTTGTGGAAGCTGAGGAGAGGGGTGAACGGGGTAGCGGGGCGAGGGAGGAATGGCGTGTTTTGGAAGCTGACGAGAGGGGTGAAGGGGGTAGTGGGCGAGGTAGGGATGGGGTGTTGTGGAAGCTGAGAGGTGAATGGGGTAGCGGGGCGAGGCAGGGATGGGGTGTTGTGGAAGCTGAGGAGAGGGGTGAAGGGGGTAGCGGGGCGAGGCAGGGATGGGGTGTTGTGGATGCTGAGGAGAGGGATGAAGGGGGTAGCGGGGCGAGGCAGGGATGGGGTGTTGGGAAGCTGTGGAGAGGGGTGAAGGGGGTAGCGGGGCGAGGCAGGGATGGGGTGTTGTGGAAGCTGAGGAGAGGGGTGAAAGGGGTAGCGGGGCGAGGCAGGGATGGGGTGTTGTGGAAGCTGAGGAGAGGGGTGAAGGGGGTAGCGGGGCGAGGCAGGGATGGGGTGTTGTGGAAGCTGAGGAGAGGGGTGAAGGGGGTAGCGGGGCGAGGCAGGGATGGGGTGTTGTGGAAGCTGAGGAGAGGGGTGAAGGGGGTAGCGGGCGAGGCAGGGATGGGGTGTTGTGGAATCTGAGGAGAGGGGTGAAGGGGGTAGCGGGGCGAGGCAGGGATGGGGTGTTGTGGAAGCTGAGGAGAGGGGTGAAGGGGGTAGCGGGGCGAGGCAGGGATTGGGTGTTGTGGAAGCTGAGGAGAGGGGTGAAGGGGGTAGCGGGGTGAGGCAGGGATGGGGTGTTGTGGAAGCTGAGGAGAGGGGTGAAGGGGGTAGCGGGGCGAGGCAGGGATGGGGTGTTGTGGAAGCTGAGGAGAGGGGTGAAGGGGGTAGCAGGGCTAGGCAGGGATGGGGTGTTGTGGAAGCTGAGGAGAGGGGTGAAGAGGGTAGCGGGGCGACGATGGGATGGGGTGTTGTGGAAGCTGAGGAGAGGGGTGAAGGGGGTAGCGGGCGAGGCAGGGATGGGGTGTTGTGGAAGCTGAGGAGAGGGGTGAAGGGGGTAGCGGGGCGAGGCAGGGATGGGGTGTTGTGGAAGCTGAGGAGAGGGGTGAAGGGGGTAGCGGGGCGAGGCAGGGATTGGGTGTTGTGGAAGCTGAGGAGAGGGGTGAAGGGGGTAGCGGGGTGAGGCAGGGATGGGGTGTTGTGGAAGCTGAGGAGAGGGGTGAAGGGGGTAGCGGGGCGAGGCAGGGATGGGGTGTTGTGGAAGCTGAGGAGAGGGGTGAAGGGGGTAGCAGGGCTAGGCAGGGATGGGGTGTTGTGGAAGCTGAGGAGAGGGGTGAAGAGGGTAGCGGGGCGAGGCAGGGATGGGGTGTTGTGGAAGCTGAGGAGAGGGGTGAAGGGGGTAGCGGGGCGAGGCAGGGATGGGGTGTTGTGGAAGCTGAGGAGAGGGGTGAAGGGGGTAGCGGGGCGAGGCAGGGATGGGGTGTTGTGGAAGCTGAGGAGAGGGGTGAAGGGGGTAGCGGGGCGAGGCAGGGATGGGGTGTTGTGGAAGCTGAGAGGTGAAGGGGGTAGCGGGGCGAGGCAGGGATGGGGTGTTGTGGAAGCTGAGGAGAGGGGTGAAGGGGGTAGCGGGGCGAGGCAGGGATGGGGTGTTGTGGAAGCTGAGGAGAGGGGTGAAGGGGGTAGCGGGGCGAGGCAGGGATGGGGTGTTGTGGAAGCTGAGGAGAGGGGTGAAGGGGGTAGCGGGGCGAGGCAGGGATGGGGTGTTGTGGAAGCTGAGGAGAGGGGTGAAGGGGGTAGCGGGGCGAGGCAGGGATGGGGTGTTGTGGAAGCTGAGGAGAGGGGTGAAGGGGGTAGCGGGGCGAGGTAGGGATTGGGTGTTGTGGAAGCTGAGGGGTGAAGGGGGTAGCGGGGCGAGGCAGGGATGGGGTGTTGTGGAAGCTGAGGAGAGGGGTGAAGGGGGTAGCGGGGCGAGGCAGGGATGGGGTGTTGTGGAAGCTGAGGAGAGGGGTCAAGGGGGTAGCGGGGCGAGGCAGGGATGGGGTGTTGTGGAAGCTGAGAGGTGAAGGGGGTAGCGGGGTGAGGCAGGGATGGGGTGTTGTGGAAGCTGAGGAGAGGGGTGAAGGGGGTAGCGGGGCGAGGCAGGGATGGGGTGTTGTGGAAGCTGAGGAGAGGGGTGAACGAGGTAGCGGGTCGAGGCAGGAATGGGGTGTTTTGGAAGCTGACGAGAGGGGTGAAGGGGGTAGCGGGGCGAGGTAGGGATGGGGTGTTGTGGAAGCTGAGAGGTGAATGGGGTAGCGGGGCGAGGCAGGGATGGGGTGTTGTGGAAGCTGAGGAGAGGGGTGAAGGGGGTAGCGGGGCGAGGCAGGAATGGGGTGTTGTGGAAGCTGAGGAGAGGGGTGAAGGGGGTAGCGGGGCGAGGCAGGGATGGGGTGTTGTGGATGCTGAGGAGAGGGGTGAAGGGGGTAGCGGGGCGAGGCAGGGATGGGGTGTTGGGAAGCTGTGGAGAGGGGTGAAGGGGGTAGCGGGGCGAGGCAGGGATGGGGTGTTGTGGAAGCTGAGGAGAGGGGTGAAGAGGGTAGCGGGGCGAGGCAGGGATGGGGTGTTGTGGAAGCTGAGGAGAGGGGTGAAAGGGTAGCGGGGCGAGGCAGGGATGGGGTGTTGTGGAAGCTGAGGAGAGGGGGGAAGGGGGTAGCGGGGCGAGGCAGGGATGGGGTGTTGTGGAAGCTGAGGAGAGGGGTGAAGGGGGTAGCGGGGCGAGGCAGGGATGGGGTGTTGTGGAAGCTGAGGAGAGGGGTGAAGGGGGTAGCGGGCGAGGCAGGGATGGGGTGTTGTGGAATCTGAGGAGAGGGGTGAAGGGGGTAGCGGGGCGAGGCAGGGATGGGGTGTTGTGGAAGCTGAGGAGAGGGGTGAAGGGGGTAGCAGGGCTAGGCAGGGATGGGGTGTTGTGGAAGCTGAGGAGAGGGGTGAAGAGGGTAGCGGGGCGAGGCAGGGATGGGGTGTTGTGGAAGCTGAGGAGAGGGGTGAAGGGGGTAGCGGGGCGAGGCAGGGATGGGGTGTTGTGGAAGCTGAGGAGAGGGGTGAAGGGGGTAGCGGGGCGAGGCAGGGATGGGGTGTTGTGGAAGCTGAGAGGTGAAGGGGGTAGCGGGGCGAGGCAGGGATGGGGTGTTGTGGAAGCTGAGGAGAGGGGTGAAGGGGGTAGCGGGGCGAGGCAGGGATGGGGTTTTGTGGAAGCTGAGGAGAGGGGTGAAGGGGGTAGCGTGGCGAGGCAGGGATGGGGTTTTGTGGAAGCTGAGGAGAGGGGTGAAGGGGGTAGCGGGGCGAGGCAGGGATGGGGTGTTGTGGAAGCTGAGGAGAGGGGTGAAGGGGGTAGCGGGGCGAGGCAGGGATGGGGTGTTGTGGAAGCTGAGGAGAGGGGTGAAGGGGGTAGCGGGGCGAGGTAGGGATTGGGTGTTGTGGAAGCTGAGAGGTGAAGGGGGTAGCGGGGCGAGGCAGGGATGGGGTGTTGTGGAAGCTGAGGAGAGGGGTCAAGGGGGTAGCGGGGCGAGGCAGGGATGGGTTGTTGTGGAAGCTGAGAGGTGAAGGGGGTAGCGGGGCGAGGCAGGGATGGGGTGTTGTGGAAGCTGAGGAGAGGGGTGAAGGGGGTAGCGGGGCGAGGAAGGGATGGGGTGTTGTGGAAGCTGAGGAGAGGGGTGAAGGGGGTTAGCGGGGCGAGGCAGGGATGGGGTGGTGTGGAAGCTGAGGAGAGGGGTGAAGGGGGTAGCGGGGCGAGGCAGGGATAGGGTGTTGTGGAAGCTGAGGAGAGGGGTGAAGGGGGTAGCGGGGCGAGGCAGGAATGGGGTGTTGTGGAAGCTGAGGAGAGGGGTGAAGGGGGTAGCGGGGCGAGGTAGGGATGGGGTGTTGTGGAAGCTGAGAGGTGAATGGGGTAGCGGGGCGAGGCAGGGATGGGGTGTTGTGGAAGCTGAGGAGAGGGGTGAAGGGGGTAGCGGGGCGAGGCAGGGATGGGGTGTTGTGGAAGCTGAGAGGTGAAGGGGGTAGCGGGGCGAGGCAGGGATGGGGTGTTGTGGAAGCTGAGGAGAGGGGTGAAGGGGGTAGCGGGGCGAGGCAGGGATGGGGTTTTGTGGAAGCTGAGGAGAGGGGTGAAGGGGGTAGCGGGGCGAGGCAGGGATGGGGTGTTGTGGAAGCTGAGGAGAGGTGTGAAGGGGGTTGCGGGGCGAGGCAGGGATGGGGTGTTGTGGAAGCTGAGGAGAGGGGTGAAGGGGGTAGCGGGGCGAGGCAGGGATGGGGTGTTGTGGAAGCTGAGGAGAGGGGTGAAGGGGGTAGCGGGGCGAGGTAGGGATTGGGTGTTGTGGAAGCTGAGAGGTGAAGGGGGTAGCGGGGCGAGGCAGGGATGGGGTGTTGTGGAAGCTGAGGAGAGGGATGAAGGGGGTAGCGGGGCGAGGCAGGGATGGGGTGTTGTGGAAGCTGAGGAGAGGGGTGAAGGGGGTAGCGGGGCGAGGCAGGGATGGGGTGTTGTGGAAGCTGAGGAGAGGGGTGAAGGGGGTAGCGGGGTGAGGCAGGGATGGGTTGTTGTGGAAGCTGAGGAGAAGGGTGAAGGGGGTAGCGGGGCGAGGCAGGGATGGGGTGTTGTGGAAGCTGAGGAGAGGGGTGAAGGGGGTAGCGGGGCTAGGCAGGGATGGGGTGTTGTGGAAGCTGAGGAGAGGGGTGAAGAGGGTAGCGGGGCGAGGCAGGGATGGGGTGTTGTGGAAGCTGAGGAGAGGGGTGAAGGGGGTAGCGGGGCGAGGCAGGGATGGGGTGTTGTGGAAGCTGAGGAGAGGGGTGAAGAGGGTAGCGGGGCGAGGCAGGGATGGGGTGTTGTGGAAGCTGAGGAGAGGGGTGAAGGGGGTAGCGGGGCTAGGCAGGGATGGGGTGTTGTGGAAGCTGAGGAGAGGGGTGAAGGGGGTAGCGGGGCGAGGCAGGAATGGGGTGTTGTGGAAGCTGAGGAGAGGGGTGAAGGGGGTAGCGGGGCGAGGTAGGGATGGGGTGTTGTGGAAGCTGAGAGGTGAATGGGGTAGCGGGGCGAGGCAGGGATGGGGTGTTGTGGAAGCTGAGGAGAGGGGTGAAGGGGGTAGCGGGGTGAGGCAGGGATGGGTTGTTGTGGAAGCTGAGGAGAAGGGTGAAGGGGGTAGCGGGGCGAGGCAGGGATGGGGTGTTGTGGAAGCTGAGGAGAGGGGTGAAGAGGGTAGCGGGGCGAGGCAGGGATGGGGTGTTGTGGAAGCTGAGGAGAGGGGTGAAGGGGGTAGCGGGGCGAGGTAGGGATTGGGTGTTGTGGAAGCTGAGAGGTGAAGGGGGTAGCGGGGCGAGGCAGGGATGGGGTGTTGTGGAAGCTGAGGAGAGGGATGAAGGGGGTAGCGGGGCGAGGCAGGGATGGGGTGTTGTGGAAGCTGAGGAGAGGGGTGAAGGGGGTAGCGGGGCGAGGCAGGGATGGGGTGTTGTGGAAGCTGAAGAGAGGGGTGAAGGGGGTAGCGGGGTGAGGCAGGGATGGGTTGTTGTGGAAGCTGAGGAGAAGGGTGAAGGGGGTAGCGGGGCGAGGCAGGGATGGGGTGTTGTGGAAGCTGAGGAGAGGGGTGAAGGGGGTAGCGGGGCTAGGCAGGGATGGGGTGTTGTGGAAGCTGAGGAGAGGGGTGAAGAGGGTAGCGGGGCGAGGCAGGGATGGGGTGTTGTGGAAGCTGAGGAGAGGGGTGAAGGGGGTAGCGGGGCGAGGCAGGGATGGGGTGTTGTGGAAGCTGAGGAGAGGGGTGAAGAGGGTAGCGGGGCGAGGCAGGGATGGGGTGTTGTGGAAGCTGAGGAGAGGGGTGAAGGGGGTAGCGGGGCTAGGCAGGGATGGGGTGTTGTGGAAGCTGAGGAGAGGGGTGAAGGGGGTAGCGGGGCGAGGCAGGAATGGGGTGTTGTGGAAGCTGAGGAGAGGGGTGAAGGGGGTAGCGGGGCGAGGTAGGGATGGGGTGTTGTGGAAGCTGAGAGGTGAATGGGGTAGCGGGGCGAGGCAGGGATGGGGTGTTGTGGAAGCTGAGGAGAGGGGTGAAGGGGGTAGCGGGGTGAGGCAGGGATGGGTTGTTGTGGAAGCTGAGGAGAAGGGTGAAGGGGGTAGCGGGGCGAGGCAGGGATGGGGTGTTGTGGAAGCTGAGGAGAGGGGTGAAGAGGGTAGCGGGGCGAGGCAGGGATGGGGTGTTGTGGAAGCTGAGGAGAGGGGTGAAGGGGGTAGCGGGGCGAGGCAGGGATGGGGTGTTGTGGAAGCTGAGGAGAGGGGGGAAGGGGGTAGCGGGGTGAGGCAGGGATGGGTTGTTGTGGAAGCTGAGGAGAAGGGTGAAGGGGGTAGCGGGGCGAGGCAGGGATGGGGTGTTGTGGAAGCTGAGGAGAGGGGTGAAGGGGGTAGCGGGGCTAGGCAGGGATGGGGTGTTGTGGAAGCTGAGGAGAGGGGTGTAGAGGGTAGCGGGGCGAGGCAGGGATGGGGTGTTGTGGAAGCTGAGGAGAGGGGTGAAGGGGGTAGCGGGGCGAGGCAGGGATGGGGTGTTGTGGAAGCTGAGGAGAGGGGTGAAGAGGGTAGCGGGGCGAGGCAGGGATGGGGTGTTGTGGAAGCTGAGGAGAGGGGTGAAGGGGGTAGCGGGGCTAGGCAGGGATGGGGTGTTGTGGAAGCTGAGGAGAGGGGTGAAGAGGGTAGCGTTGGCGAGGCAGGGATGGGGTGTTGTGGAAGCTGAGGAGAGGGGTGAAGGGGGTAGCGGGGCGAGGCAGGGACGGGGTGTTGTGGAAGCTGAGGAGAGGGGTGAAGGGGGTAGCGGGGCGAGGCAGGGATGGGGTGTTGGCCGGAGCTCTGGGGAGTCTGAGAAGGCCGACACATCACAGAGAGGAAGTGAAGGCAACTCCCAGCAGGTGGGGAGGAATAATAAAAGAGGAGTGGAGAGAGCCGCTCTCCTCCGTTACTGAGACTGGGGCAAGGATTGGGGGGACGAAGGAGGGGTTTAGAGAGGCGAATAATCTCCCCCGTCCCTCTGACTGGGCCTAGTAAACCCAGAGTTGGAACGGGGAAAATGGGGACCATGAGAGAGCATGCTGAGCGAAGAAGCTTTTTGGCCATGCTTGTCCCGTTGCCCTAGTTTCCTACTTCATGACGCTGGTATCCCCCCCTCCATCCCACCTACACTCCTCCTTTCCCCCTGTCTCCAATTCATGTCCCGACTGAGCTGCCTATGGAAGAGGATTGTTCTTGTAGCACTAAATGATACAGAATTCTATAATGATGTAATTTTATTTATAACTGGCTGATACATTTGGATCTGAATAGGAGGATGAGGAGAAAAGGTTAAAGCCATGTGGGTCTGTGCCTAGTCAGTAACTGTTTCTGCTCTGAAGGTTGGCTCCCTGTCACGGTGGCAGACTGAGTGTTCTGTCAGTCAGTAACTGTTTCTGCTCTGAAGGTTGGCTCCCTGTCACAGTGGCAGACTGAGTGTTCTGTCAGTCAGTAACTGTTTCTGCTCTGAAGGTTGGCTCCCTGTCACAGTGGCAGACTGAGTGTTCTGTCAGTCAGTAACTGTTTCTGCTCTGAAGGTTGGCTCCCTGTCACAGTGGCAGACTGAGTGTTCTGTCAGTCAGTAACTGTTTCTGCTCTGAAGGTTGGCTCCCTGTCACAGTGGCAGACTGAGTGTTCTGTCAATCAGTAACTGTTTCTGCTCTGAAGGTTGGCTCCCTGTCACAGTGGCAGACTGAGTGTTCTGTCAGTCAGTAACTGTTTCTGCTCTGAAGGTTGGCTCCCTGTCACGGTGGCAGACTGAGTGTTCTGTCAGTCAGTAACTGTGTCTGCTCTGAAGGTTGGCTCCCTGTCACAGTGGCAGACTGAGTGTTCTGTCAATCAGTATGTTGTGTGTTCTGTGGGGTTTAAGATTAATTTATTACGGGCACAAAATGCACTACACAGTAGGGACTTTGGGCCATGTGGTTTTGTGCATGTGTAAACAATTGTGTACAGTGCATGTGTATGTGATGTATTGTAGCTCTCCACTCCGGCCTATTCCAGAGAGCCTCAGACTAGAGATCTGCGTGGGACTGATTTCTTGCAACCGAGGGACTGACGATTTTTACATACTACGCGCTTCAGCACTTGGCGGTCCCTTTCTGTGAGCTTGTGTGGCCTACCACTTCGCGGCTGAGCCATTGTTGATCCTGGATGTTTCCACTTCACAATAACAGCACTTACAGTTGACCGGGGCAGATTTAGCAGGGCAGAGATGACTAGTTGGAAAGGTGGCATCCTATGACAGTGCCACGTTGAAAGTCACTGAGCTCTTCAGTAGGGCCATTCGACTGACAATGTTTGACTATGGAGATTGCATGGCTGTGTGCTCGATATTATACACATGTCAGCAACGGGTGTGGCTGAAATAGCCGAATCCACTAATTTGAAGGGGTGTCCACATACCTTTGTATATATAGTGTAGGTTAAACTATCAGAGATTCTCACGCGGACTATTATATTAAGCTATCTGTATTACTGGGCTATATCAGCCAATAGGCTAGACCTAGTTTGAAGAGAGCACAGTTGGAGAGACTTGCACTTTCTCTTGAGATACGTTTTATATCTGACCTTTTAGGAGTGGGACAATTTTCAGGAGACAAATATGGGTGGTCAATATTTATTTCTAGGCAATGTAGTAAACTATAGCCTAATCATATTAAGGAAGTACATTTCTTTGGAAAGATAACTGCCCCGTGCTTCTCTGCCCGTGCTATAACCTACTATATTTAATTGAGACCACACGCACACCTGATCTGTCATGTTAAGGCTAGTGAACTTGAAGCAGCAAGAATGATGAGAGTGGACACTTGCACTTTCTCTTGAGCTAAGTTTTGCATATAGGATATAGCTAGCCTACCTTTTATGAGGAGGATTTGCAGGCAGACACAGACAACTGGGTAGCTAATCAATATTTATTGACATTGAGAAGGCCTTTTCCTTTTCAGTAATGATCCAAATTTTGAGCGCCCTCCACTTCTTTCCATCATCAGTATTTATTTACAGACACTGTAGTAAACTATAGTCTAATCATATTTAAGTTCATTTCCTTAGAATGATAAATGCTATGTGATTCTCCACCCATATAGGCAGCCTATACTTTATTTCATTGAGACCACACACATTAGGAGCACTTGATCTGGCGTGCCCAACTAGGAGGGGAGGGAGGCTACTTAACTTGAAGCAGTGAATTCTGTGTGAATAAGTGTGTGAATAATGCGACAAAGATGTGCATTTAATACAATAGGTAGGCTAATGCGTACAAAGCAGAAAGACAACCGTTTCTAAAATAATCTGCGGGACAACAAAAGTATTTTCATCCTGTCTGACTCTGACCACCTGCTCCCGACCGCAGCATAAAAATGCAGACAGCGCTGCAATGATCTCTGTTGGACCCGCAGATCAGACCACCTTTCTACCTAACAACAACCAGTGTATGAAGTGTCTTTCCCAAATGTTGCTTAGCTGTCACCTCCCGTGCCATGACATGTCTGTAGAATCATTTGTGTGTAGAGGGTATGCAGTACAGGCGATGACTGTAGGATGAGGGTTACTCACAGGAGCTGAATATATTAAATACTAAGTAGCTGTTCCAATATTGCATTAAAAATGTAAATTATGATAATGAAAGATGATTTACCGTAACCTCTATTTTCCAAGAAATGCCCTCAACCATACAGGATGTAGACACTTGCACGAGTGTTAATGTGTATCTGTGTAGAGTAGGGGTGTGTTCTGGGATCCTTAACGTTAAGAAAACAAAATTGGGATCCTTAACGTTAAGAAAAACTGATTTTTTCCCCCCACAAAATTTAAATCACAGTGCAGCTGGCTCACCTGCTCGTTCTCTTTGCTAATGATGCGAGTATGTGTTCAGTTGTCGGTGTGTTGCGTGTAGAATATCCTAGCCTATTCATTGATGATATGCCCTGCTTTCCTGACATTGCAAGCCAAGAAATTACGAAATACAGCATTTGATTGCCGATAGATAGGCGGTTCTGACTCGGTGGCCGACCTGTCTGTCCTGTGCCCCTCCCCTCTCTCTCCGTCCCTCGTTAGTTCTCTATGACAGATGTGAGTGTCTGTGTTCTCGGAAGTAAAAAATAAACCACAATTCATTCATAATACTGTGAATATATAGTTTCACAGACATATTGTTGCATTTTTTTCTGGTTTGTGTGAAATCGTTAAGAATAATATAAAACCAGTCTGCATACCACGAAGGTGAATTTGTTTAGTCTTGACTCTTGGTTGACAGTGTTGCGGGATGGGTAATGTAGTCTTGACTCTTGGTTGACAGTGTTGAGGGATGGGTAATGTAGTCTTGACTCTTGGTTGACAGTGTTGAGGGATGGGTAATGTAGTCTTGACTCTTGGTTGACAGTGTTGAGGGATGGGTAATGTAGTCTTGACTCTTGGTTGACAGTGTTGCGGGATGGGTAATGTAGTCTTGACTCTTGGTTGACCGTGTTGCGGGATGGGTAATGTAGTCTTGACTCTTGGTTGACAGTGTTGCGGGATGGGTAATGTAGTCTTGACTCTTGGTTGACAGTGTTGGGGGATGGGTAATGTAGTCTTGACTCTTGGTTGACAGTGTTGGGGGATGGGTAATGTAGTCTTGACTCTTGGTTGACAGTGTTGCGGGATGGGTAATGTAGTCTTGACTCTTGGTTGACAGTGTTGAGGGATAGGTAATGTAGTCTTGACTCTTGGTTGACAGTGTTGGGGGATGGGTAATGTAGTCTTGACTCTTGGTTGACAGTGTTGCGGGATGGGTAATGTAGTCTTGACTCTTGGTTGACAGTGTTGCGGGATGGGTAATGTAGTCTTGACTCTTGGTTGACAGTGTTGGGGGATGGGTAATGTAGTCTTGACTCTTGGTTGACAGTGTTGGGGGATGGGTAATGTAGTCTTGACTCTTGGTTGACAGTGTTGCGGGATGGGTAATGTAGTCTTGACTCTTGGTTGACAGTGTTGGGGGATGGGTAATGTAGTCTTGACTCTTGGTTGACAGTGTTGGGGGATGGGTAATGTAGTCTTGACTCTTGGTTGACAGTGTTGGGGGATGGGTAATGTAGTCTTGACTCTTGGTTGACAGTGTTGGGGGATGGGTAATGTAGTCTTGACTCTTGGTTGACAGTGTTGCGGGATGGGTAATGTAGTCTTGACTCTTGGTTGACAGTGTTGGGGGATGGGTAATGTAGTCTTGACTCTTGGTTGACAGTGTTGGGGGATGGGTAATGTAGTCTTGACTCTTGGTTGACAGTGTTGGGGGATGGGTAATGTAGTCTTGACTCTTGGTTGACAGTGTTGCGGGATGGGTAATGTAGTCTTGACTCTTGGTTGACAGTGTTGGGGGATGGGTAATGTAGTCTTGACTCTTGGTTGACAGTGTTGGGGGATGGGTAATGTAGTCTTGACTCTTGGTTGACAGTGTTGGGGGATGGGTAATGTAGTCTTGACTCTTGGTTGACAGTGTTAGGGGATGGGTAATGTAGTCTTGACTCTTGGTTGACAGTGTTGGGGGATGGGTAATGTAGTCTTGACTCTTGGTTGACAGTGTTGCGGGATGGGTAATGTAGTCTTGACTCTTGGTTGACAGTGTTGGGGGATGGGTAATGTAGTCTTGACTCTTGGTTGACAGTGTTGGGGGATGGGTAATGTAGTCTTGACTCTTGGTTGACAGTGTTGGGGGATGGGTAATGTAGTCTTGACTCTTGGTTGACAGTGTTAGGGGATGGGTAATGTAGTCTTGACCCTTGGTTGACAGTGTTGCGGGTTATGTAATGTAGTCTTGACTCTTGGTTGACAGTCTTGGGGGATGGGTAATGTAGTCTTGACTCTTGGTTGACAGTGTTGGGGGATGGGTAATGTAGTCTTGACTCTTGGTTGACAGTGTTGGGGGATGGGTAATGTAGTCTTGACTCTTGGTTGACAGTGTTAGGGGATGGGTAATGTAATCTTGACTCTTGGTTGACAGTGTTGCGGGTTATGTAATGTAGTCTTGACTCTTGGTTGACAGTGTTGGGGGGATGGGTAATGTAGTCTTGACTCTTGGTTGACAGTCTTGGGGGATGGGTAATGTAGTCTTGACTCTTGGTTGACAGTGTTAGGGGATGGGTAATGTAGTCTTGACTCTTGGTTGACAGTGTTGCGGGTTATGTAATGTAGTCTTGACTCTTGGTTGACAGTGTTGGGGGATGGGTAATGTAGTCTTGACTCTTGGTTGACAGTATTGGGGGATGGGTAATGTAGTCTTGACTCTTGGTTGACAGTGTTGGGGGATGGGTAATGTAGTCTTGACTCTTGGTTGACAGTGTTAGGGGATGGGTAATGTAGTCTTGACTCTTGGTTGACAGTGTTGCGGGTTATGTAATGTAGTCTTGACTCTTGGTTGACAGTGTTGGGGGGATGGGTAATGTAGTCTTGACTCTTGGTTGACAGTCTTGGGGGATGGGTAATGTAGTCTTGACTCTTGGTTGACAGTGTTGGGGGATGGGTAATGTAGTCTTGACTCTTGGTTGACAGTGTTAGGGGATGGGTAATGTAGTCTTGACTCTTGGTTGACAGTGTTGCGGGTTATGTAATGTAATCTTGACTCTTGGTTGACAGTGTTGGGGGGATGGGTAATGTAGTCTTGACTCTTGGTTGACAGTCTTGGGGGATGGGTAATGTAGTCTTGACTCTTGGTTGACAGTGTTGGGGGATGGGTAATGTAGTCTTGACTCTTGGTTGACAGTGTTGCGGGTTATGTAATGTAGTCTTGACTCTTGGTTGACAGTGTTGGGGGATGGGTAATGTAGTCTTGACTCTTGGTTGACAGTGTTGGGGGATGGGTAATGTAGTCTTGACTCTTGGTTGACAGTGTTGGGGGATGGGTAATGTAGTCTTGACTCTTGGTTGACAGTGTTAGGGGATGGGTAATGTAGTCTTGACTTGGTTGACAGTGTTGCGGGTTATGTAATGTAGTCTTGACTCTTGGTTGACAGTGTTGGGGGGATGGGTAATGTAGTCTTGACTCTTGGTTGACAGTGTTGCGGGTTATGTAATGTAGTCTTGACTCTTGGTTGACAGTGTTGGGGGATGGGTAATGTAGTCTTGACTCTTGGTTGACAGTGTTGGGGGATGGGTAATGTAGTCTTGACTCTTGGTTGACAGTGTTGGGGGATGGGTAATGTAGTCTTGACTCTTGGTTGACAGTGTTAGGGGATGGGTAATGTAGTCTTGACTTGGTTGACAGTGTTGCGGGTTATGTAATGTAGTCTTGACTCTTGGTTGACAGTGTTGGGGGGATGGGTAATGTAGTCTTGACTCTTGGTTGACAGTCTTGGGGGATGGGTAATGTAGTCTTGACTCTTGGTTGACAGTGTTAGGGGATGGGTAATGTAGTCTTGACTCTTGGTTGACAGTGTTGCGGGTTATGTAATGTAGTCTTGACTCTTGGTTGACAGTGTTGGGGGATGGGTAATGTAGTCTTGACTCTTGGTTGACAGTGTTAGGGGATGGGTAATGTAGTCTTGACTCTTGGTTGACAGTGTTAGGGGATGGGTAATGTATTGATGCTCGCGTGCCAAACAACACATATTTGTTTCTATTTGTCTTTGTTATTTCTTTTTGATATTTATGAGTCTTATTTTTGTATATATTTTTATATTTATGTAGTTTTAAATGTTATGATTATTTATTTGTTTTCTTCCAAATGTCTGAATAAAAATGACAGTTAGTGCAGAATGGGGGCGTCACCCAGGGAGCCATACAAGCTAGAACCACCTCTGCCACTCCTACACTGATTGATAGATCAGTGTCCTTGACAAAGACAAACAGATTCATCTTGCCAGGATCACTTTCAGACCCTGACAGTGTTATTGAACCCCCCACACTCTTTGCACTTAGCTCTTTCTTTTGTCTTTGCTTTGGATTCTAAGCCATTCCAAGTCTCCTGAGAACTACTCCGTTATATGGAGTTGGTCTAGTCCCCTATCTCCCCTTGCTCATCATGTCACTTAGATTTCTCTCATAGCTCAGTGGATTATACTGTACCACTTCAGCAGGGGTGCACCAATAGTTCCCAGCTACTTGGGCATCAGATACTCTCCGTCAATGGAGATCATCTCCAAGCTGTCTGCTATGTCTAGTGTGTCTCTTATTATCCTGACACATAGTAACCTCACGCACACACGCACACACACACACACACAAACACACACACACACACACACACACACACACACACACACACACACACACACACACACACACACACACACACACACACACACACACACACACACACACACACACACACACACACTTCTCACCAGCGATATGCATATTGAACAGTCTGACTGCACTGGGTAGGAGGTAGGCGAAGTAAGGGACACTATCCTCTCTTTGTAGATTGGACCAGTAGAAACATCTGCGTCTGGTTTGAGACTTAATTGATGGGTCTTTACCATCTTCTGTGGGGAAAAGAGAACTGAACATCTGACCATTTGTTAAACTTCCTTCATGATAATAAAACACGTTCATTTTCCCAGCCTTCCACAGGGCAGAGGTTAGAGCTCTTCCTCTGAACAGATCAGCCTGCCTTGACTTACAATTCAGCTATATTAATACGACCTTCCACTGGATTTTTCCAATGTCAGAATTATTCATTTCTAGGATGCCTTCAGTGAATCTAAACACAGGTTCTGTTGTCTTTGGGTCTGTCTTATGAGGCATATTCTGTTGTACTTATTGTTATCAAGATGTTTGTAGAGTTTCCCCGATGATACCATTAGTATGCATTGTTTCTGTTTTGTGTGTGTGTGTGTGTGTGTGTGTGTGTGTGTGTGTGTGTGTGTGTGTGTGTGTGTGTGTGTGTGTGTGTGTTCGTCCCTGCATTTGTGAGACCGTGTGTGTGTGTGTAAAGTTGATTCAGCACAGGCAGTTTAATGATCCTTGGCCTTGTGCAACTGCAGGTAATGAACAAACTGACTCAGTGCTTTCCAAAGCCCGCTGCTCACGTCCAGAATGAGATGCAGTACTTCCCCAGAGTTAGCTCTCTATCCGCCTCACACATCATTATAGAAGCGCATTTGATGGTTCTAAAGTAAGGGAGAAAGAAACAAGAATCTTCTAGCCAGCAGGAATAGGTGGGATGGGCTGAGGGAAACCGAGGGTTGGAATTTGGAACCGTAGATGAGTGGAAGTGAAGTTGCTGAGTGAAGGGTAAAATGACAGTAAAAAAATAAACTAAAAACTAAAAAATGTAAAAAGGAAGGTTCTTACATCCATTGCCTGTTTGCCTGAGGCTAATGCCACGCAAGCACTCGCATTCAAGCGAGCATAGTAGACAGCTTGTTTGTGTGATTAATGTATTGTGATTGACAGTGCAAGTGATTTTTTTGTGTTATGTTAAAAAATGTGAATGTGATATGATGTGTTGATGAGCATGTTATTATTGGTATTGTTGTTTGCTATTGTGTGTGTGTGCGTTCGTGCCTCTGTCCTTCTCGCTGGCGCTGCAATTAGTGGCTGCTCTTTAATAATGCATGGCCTGTGTGGCTGAGTGTAGAGCTGGTGTGCGGGTGCGCGCTGGCATTTAGCACCTAATCATTCCCCTGCGCTGCCTGGCGCTGCTAATGGAAGGTTAAGATATAACAGCAGCATGAGCCGGTGCTCACTGTGGAACAGAGCAGAACACTGCCAGCCACAGCCTCTTCCTCACTCATTCATATCCATGCCATTTTTCCTTCTGTTTGAAATCAATACATACACTGAGTGTATAAAACATTAACGACACCTGCTGTTTCCATGACAGACTGACCAGGGGAAGCCAGGTGAAAGTTATGATCCCTTATTGATGTCTCTTGTTAAATCCACTTCAATCAGTGTAGATGAAGGGGAGGAGACAGGTTAAAGAAGGATTTTTAAGCCTTGAGACAATTGAGACATGGATTGTGTATGTGTGCCATTCAGAGGGTGAATGGTCAGGACAAAAGACGAGGTATAGTAGTAGGTGCCTGGCACACTGGTTTGTGTCAAGAACTGCAACGCTGCTGTTTTTTTACACTCAACTGTTTCCCGTATGTATCAAGAATGGTCCACCACCCAAAGAACATCTAACCAACTTGACACAACTGTGGGAAACATTGGAGTTAACATGGGCCATCATCCCTGTGGAACACTTTGAGGCTTTTCTGAGTGCAAAAGGGGGGGTGCAACTCAATATTAGGACGGTGTCCTCTATGTTTTGTACACTCAGTGTAAGCTACATAGCGATTTATTTCTGGGCTACTTCACCACTGCTGGTCACGTGATCCAGGGGTTTACAAATGAATTTGACCTGTCAATTCTCTGCTGACGGAATGAGCAGAACACAGAGAATAATGATTGCTGGCTGTGATAGGACTGTTATGCTGCACGGTGTCAGCAGCAGCAGAGGAACAGATTAAAAAAACCTGCTGCAGGTGACTGATGATTCATTCTGAGTGGTTTCCATGGCAACCGCACCACCTGGGAGCATTCTCTCTCTCGCCCTCCGCTTCTAGAGGGGGTCTCAGATTGGAGGGAATGAGAGAGGAGAGGAATAGAAAGAAAAATAGACAGAATGTAGATAGAGACATAGGGTGAGATGTTAAGACAAATGAACGGACCTGACTGGCCTTGTCTTTGTGTGACTAAGAGTTATGGCACAATATTTATAACTGTGTGAGGTTAATCCGACAACCTATTGTCAGCATGCTGTCGTTTAGATTCAAGGTCAGTGGTGCTTAAGAGTAAAAAACTGTATATCTCTCATTGTACTGTCCAGGGACTAAATCATGTGTTTATTTTATCCAACCAACTACAGTGAGAATCTAGTCAACATTCCCTCACTCTCCCACTCACAAACTGTCAGTCAACACTCCCTCACTCTCACACTCACAAACTGTCAGTCAACACTCACTCACTCTCCAACTCACAAACTGTCAGTCAACACTCCCTCACTCTCCCACTCACAAACTGTCAGTCAACATTCACTCACTCTCCAACTCACAAATTGTCAGTCAACAGTCCCTCACTCTCCCACTCACAAACTGTCAGTCATCACTCTCACACTCACATACTGTCAGTCAACACTACCTCACTCTCCCACTCACAAACTGTCAGTCAATACTCCCTCACTCGCCCACTCACATACTGTCAGTCAACACTCCCTCACTCTCCCACTCACAAACTGTCAGTAACCTTCCCTCACTCTACCACTCACAAACTGTCAGTCAACACTCCCTCACTCTCCCACTCACATACTGTCAGTCAACACTATCCCACTCACATACTGCCAGTCAACACTCCCTCACTCTCCAACTCACAAACTGTCAGTCATCACTCTCCCACTCACATAGTGTCAGTCAATATTCCCTCACTCTCCCACTCACAAACTGTCAGTCACCTTCCCTCACTCTACCACTCACAAACTGTCAGTCAACACTCCCTCACTCTCCCACTCACATACTGTCAGTCAACACTCCCTCACTCTCCAACTCACAAACTGTCAGTCATCACTCTCACACTCACATACTGTCAGTCAACACTCCCTCACTACTTCACTCACACACTGTCAGAGTCAACACTCTCCCACTCACACACTGTCAGAGTCAACACTCCCTCACTCTCCCACTCACACACTCACATACTGTCAGAGTCAACACTCCCTCACTCTCCCACTCACACACTCACATACTGTCAGAATAAACACTCCAACACTCCCTCACTCACACACTCACACCCTGTCAGAATAAACACTCCTCCACTCACACACTCACACACTGTCAGAATAAACACTCCAACACTCCCTCACTCACACACTCACACACTGACAGAATAAACACTCCTACACTCACACACTCACACACTGTCAGAATAAACACTCCTCCACTCACACACTCACACACTCACACACTGTCAGAATAAACACTCCTCCACTCACACACTCACACACTGTCAGAATAAACACTCCTTCACTCACACACTCACACACTCACACACTGTCAGAATAAACACTCCTTCACTCACACACTCACACACTGTCAGAATAAACACTCCTTCACTCACACACTCACACATTGAAAAAGAGACAGCGCATAATTGCATGGAAATGGCTGTTGTGAATTGAACCATTTCAATGTTGTATAATTGGATTTGGTTAATGACTGCAGTTGCTCTTGAGATTTGGTTTCATGCATAGCTTTCAGTGTGTGATACCCCCATCCATCTGACTAGCTTGTCAACAATAGACACCCCAGAATCATGGCTGTGAAATGCACACACTTGTACAGTGTTGTATTATGTGAAAAAAATGCAGGCGCTCACCATGACTTAACCAAGATGGGTACATTATGCTTGTTGTGTATCTGTGTGTTTATGCATGTGTGTGTGTGTGTGTGTGTGTGTGTGTGTGTGTGTGTGTGTGTGTGTGTGTGTGTGTGTGTGTGTGTGTGTGTGTGTGTGTGTGTGTGTGTGTGTGTGTGCGTGTGCCTGTGCCTGTGCCTGTGCCTGTGTGTGTGTTTTCTGGTCCGATAACAAGCCACAGACGTATTTGCATAGCTAGTAAATGAGGGGCAACACAGAGCAACAAAGAAGTGGAGGAGCCTCTCGTTCATTATGTGCAGCGAGTGAAATTAAAAGGGGAAATGAAACAGCAGCCAGGGAGGGGCATCATTATGAGTTGTGAGTTCTGAAGCACAATAGGCCTGCATTCCCTCTCTCACTGAGCAGGCCCCACCAGGGAGAGGCTAGGATAGGGGGCTGCTGCCGAGGCTCAGGCAGCACAGATCTACATTGGTGGGAGTGGCTTTGAATTATTAACTCAACAAAAAGCAACATCTGTCTGCAGATTAATTATTTACTCTTAAAATGTGTTTCACTGGGGAGGAGGGAGGGAGTGGCAGAGAGAGAAGAGCAGGGTGTACCAGGGGGATCAGCCAGCCCCATACAGTGCATTCAGAAAGTATTCAGACCCCTTGACTTCTTCCACATTTTATTACATTACAGCATTATTCTAAAATGGATAAAATATTTTTCCCTCATCAATCTACACACAATACACCATAATGACAAAGCAAAAACAGGTTTTTAGATTTCTTTTTCAGATTTATAAAAATAATAATAATAATATTACATTTACATAAGTATTTAGTCCCTTTACTTAGTACTTTGTTAAAGCACCTTTGGCAGTGATTACAGCCTTTAGTCTTCGTGGGTATGACGCTACAAGTTTGGCACACCTGTATTTGGTGAGTATCTCCCATTCTTCTATGCAGATCCTCTCAAGCTCTGTCAGGTTGGATTAGGAGCATCGCTGCACAGCTATTTTCAGGTCTCCAGAGATTTTAGATCGGGTTGAAGTCTGGGCTCTGGTTGGGCCACTCAAGGACATTCAGAGACTTGTCTCGAAGCCACTCCCGCGTTGTATTGGCTGTGTGCTTAGGGTCGTTGTCCTGTAGGAAGGGGAACCTTTGCCCCAGTCTGAGGTCCAGAGCTCTCTGAAGTAGGTTTTCATCAAGGATCTCTCTGTACTTTGCTCCATTCATCTTTGCCTCGATCCTGACTAGTCTCCAGTCCCTGTCGGTAAAAACATCCCCACAGCATGATGCTTCCACCACCATGCTTCACTGTAGGGATGGTGCCAGGTTTCCTCCACACGGGACGCTTGGCATTCAGGCCAAAGAGTTCAATCTTGGTTTCATCAGACCAGAGAATCTTGTTTCTCATGGTCAGACTCCTTTAGGTGCCTTTTGGGAAACTCCAAGCTGGCTGTCGTGTGCTTTTTACTGAGGAGTGGCTTCCGTCTGGTCTGATTGGTGGAGTCCTGCAGAGATGGTTGTACTTCTGGAAGGTTCTCCCATCTCCACAGAGGAATTCTGGAGCTCTGTCAGAGTGACCACCAGGTTCTTGGTCACCGCCCTGACCAAGGCCCTTCTCCACCGATTGCTCAGTTTGGCCGGGCGGCCAGCTCTAGGAAGAGTCTTGGTGGTTCCAAACTTCTTCCATTTAAGAATGATGGAGGCCACTGTGTTCTTGGGGACCTTCAATGCTGCAGAAATGTTTTGGTACGCATCCCGAGATCTGTGCCTCGACACAATCCTGCCTTGTAGCTCTACGGACAATCCCTTTGACCTCATTGCTTAGTTTTTGCTTTGACATGCACTGTCAACTGTGGGACTATGTAGACAGGTGCCTTTCCAAATCATGTCCAATCAATATAATTTACCACAGGTGGACTCCAATCAAGTTGTAGAAACATCTCAAGGATGATCAATGGAAACAGGATGCACCTGAGCTCAATTTCGAGTCTCTTTGCAACAGTCTGAATACTTATGTAAATAAGGTATTTCTATTTCTTTCCAAAATGTGTCAAAACTTTGTCATTGTGTGTAGATTGATGAGAAAAATAAATTATTTTATAAATTTTAGAATAAGGCTGTAACGTAGCAAAATGTGGAAAAAGTCAAGGGGTCTGAAAACTTTCTGAATGCACTGTATACTGGATCTCCATCCATCCTTCCACCCAGCAGACAGGGAGATCTAGCGGTAGTGGTGGTAGGATCAGAGCCGACAGGGCTGGAGAAACACGTGTGAATGTTGCAGCCTTTCGTTACTGAACCCAGTAATGTTCTTCTTAGATAGGTGCTCTACTGCTCTGCTCTCACCACCAGTCCACAGCTCCACACCAAGAGAGATAGGTGCTCTACTGCTCTGCTCTCACCACCAGTCCACAGCTCCACACCAAGAGAGATAGGTGCTCTACTGCTCTGCTCTCACCACCAGTCCACAGCTCCACACCAAGAGAGATAGGTGCTCTACTGCTCTGCTCTCACCACCAGTCCACAGCTCCACACCAAGAGAGATAGGTGCTCTACTGCTCTGCTCTCACCACCAGTCCACAGCTCCACACCAAGAGAGATAGGTGCTCTACTGCTCTGCTCTCACCACCAGTCCACAGCTCCACACCAAGAGAGATAGGTGCTCTACTGCTCTGCTCTCACCACCAGTCCACAGCTCCACACCAAGAGAGATAGGTGCTCTACTGCTCTGCTCTCACCACCAGTCCACGGCTCCACACCAAGAGAGATAGGTGCTCTACTGCTCTGCTCTCACCACCAGTCCACGGCTCCACACCAAGAGAGATAGGTGCTCTACTGCTCTGCTCTCACCACCAGTCCACGGCTCCACACCAAGAGAGATAGGTGCTCTACTGCTCTGCTCTCACCACCAGTCCACAGCTCCACACCAAGAGAGATAGGTGCTCTACTGCTCTGCTCTCACCACCAGTCCACAGCTCCACACCAAGAGAGATAGGTGCTCTACTGCTCTGCTCTCACCACCAGTCCACTGCTCCACACCAAGAGAGATAGGTGCTATACTGCTCTGCTCTCACCACCAGTCCACAGCTCCACACCAAGAGAGATAGGTGCTCTACTGCTCTGCTCTCACCACCAGTCCACAGCTCCACACCAAGAGAGATAGGTGCTCTACTGCTCTGCTCTCACCACCAGTCCACAGCTCCACACCAAGAGAGATATGTGCTCTAGGTCTGACTCATTTTCCAGAATAATTCAAAGGCAGATATTTGGCAGATATAATTCCCATTACCGTGTGATTAGTCAACTGGCTGACAAATACAAATGATTATGAAGCTAATTTGAGCACCCTACTGTTTGAGATAAATGACCTTACTTGCTTATCTAAACCAGTGAACCCGGTAGATAGCCTATTAGCCGATATTGCCCTTGAACAGAATGATAAATGGTAGACTATTGATTGTTGTGGTTTGAGATAATATCAATGCTGTGTAACTGCGGAGCGGTTCACAATTAGAAAACTTGCTGGCTGCTGATTCATACACTACCACTGTATATAGTCAGTATAATTTCTCAGCATAGACAGTATACAATAACACAAACATGCTCCAATATAATCATGATGCTTCAGCAGCATTTACACTATCGTAGGCAATATTTGTATCCCTCCAGATCATGGACCTTTCAGTAGTGGTAATAATAATTTTTAATAGCTGTGGGAGCGTCATTCAGGATGGTGTGTGGACTCTACTCCATCTTCAGAGCTATCCCTCCCTCCCAAACCTCTTATATTATGAGCGAAATGAGCAATTAGGCCTTTCTCTGGCTCTGCTGCTTTTTCTGTTGCTATTGGTTAAATGGTAGCGTACTGTGCCTCTGGAGGAAGGCTGGAGGAAGGGAAGGGGTGTGTAAGGGGAGGAGAAGAGGCTGAAGGGGAAATGAAGGGGAGTGTAAGATGACATAAGAAGAAGATGGCCCCAACATGTCTGGACTCTTAATGGAGTGCTTTTCTAGAAGTATCTTTCTTTCAATCTCGCCTCCCCTTTATTTTCTCTCTCTCTCAGCCTCTCCTATCTCTCTCTCTCTCTTTCTCTCAAATTTTTCTTTCTCTTTTTCTCATTGTGCGTTTTTTATTACACACACTCTCTGTCAACCTTCCCTCTCTCTCTCTCTCTCTCTCTCTCTCTCTCTCTCTCTCTCTCTCTCTCTCTCACCCTGGTGTTAGGCAGAACCCTCTAAACAGTGTTGATGACAGGCAGCTAGACCAGGCAGTGTCCGGCTCCTAGCCCTCATGCCTACATTAACCTGTTTGCACTACTATCTGAACATCCATACCACCTTTCACAGATTTCTGATGCTAGACCCCACTTGTTTACTTATTTAGATGCTGTTTGAATTATGGACGAGCAAACAATCAGATAGCAGTCTCCTTGAAACGGTTTATGGCGTTTGCCCAGTCTGAAAAGAATCTGTCTCATGTTGCCACCCATGGGTACCATTGAAAACACATGGAAAGAATTGGTCAACCATACGAGCCATCCATCAGCACAGTGATAGATATACAGATCTAGTCGTGGTTCAGTGGGCCGTCAATACTGCCAGCCATGGTTGAATTGTCCACTGCTCGCCAACAGACAACAATATTGTAAGTTTGTATCCTCTCTGCCAACTTTTTGACTATAGATCAGGATAAGTGCAGTTTCTGCTGATGTAGAAGCTGTATTTAAAACTTCTAGAGGAGCAGAGCAGTTCTAACACCACATCAACTCAGCCATACCCATCACTTTAAAACCAGATCCTAGGCCCTGGTGAAAACCTCAGGCACTCTACAGTATGATCTCTCTGCATTATTCAACTAATATTTTAACATTATCTTTGTCAGTTGTTTGTGCTCACATCCAGTGAATTGAACAATAGCACTGCTCTGCAAATGTATGCATTTGTGTGTGTGTGTGTGTGTGTGTGTGTGTGTGTGTGTGTGTGTGTGTGTGTGTGTGTGTGTGTGTGTGTGTGTGTGCGTGTGCGTGTGCGTGTGTGTGTGTGTGAAAACAGTTCCTGCCGGTAGCTATGGGTTAATGTATAACTCTTTTATCTTCTCTATCTAGCCCCCGACAGCAGTGCTCCATGCAGAGCCCAGCTGAGAGCAGACTGGATAGAGAGTGTGGGTAGCTAGTGTGAGGCCCAGGCTGAATAGAGCCGGAGTGAATGCCAGAGTGAATGGGTTGGCTGAGAAATGGAGCGGGGGATGGGGAGGAGAGGAGAGGAAGCGAAAGGACAGAAAAGGATGGAAGATGTGAAATTTGTTGGGGAGGGGTGGGGCTAGATGTCGTCTCAAAGTGCCCAGCTAGCCGGCCAGCTGGTGCTTTCTAACCATTTGCTGCAGAGAGCTGAGCCCCTGGGCTGTCTTCCAGGAGTTCTACACATACATACACTCTCTCACACTCACACACGGACACAGACATGCACGCACACACACACAACCACATGTATGGGCGCAAACCACACATACACACATACTGTAAACACACACAGAGACAGACACACTCAATGGTTTTTGTTGGAGGGTTTTTGACCAAGCCAAATTGTGCCACTATTTCAATGAATTATATTGTGGTTGGCAGCCACAGTAGATGTTATTCTGCCCACTTACATTATTCAGTTTAAGTCATTTTCTGTCAGTATTCCAAATAATGTCATGTTTAGTAATGTTCTATATGGAAAATGCAATGGAAACATTAGAAAAGCAGCAGATACAATATCTAAAGCCTCACCAGGGTCAGCTCTACTGCACCGTAACTCTCAATGGGCAGATGAGAAAAGAAGCCACCATCAGCAATCAATGAAAATCACTCCAAATTTAAAAGCAATTGCTAAACCGAAACAGTTTAATACCATCGCCGAACCCTGCTCTCATCCAGATTGAATCGAAATTGTCATCCCAAATAATCTGGCCTCTGTGTAATCAAAAGTGTTTGCAGATTAAAATAAGCATAAGGAAACAATGAATTCAATGAAATATGGATGGGATTGCCCATGATCAAGGGACAGCTCAGCTTACCATTAGACACTTAGGATCAGACAGTAGTAGTAGTAGTATTTGTAGTAGTAGTATTAGTAGTAGTAGTAGTAGTAAGGTAGTAGTAGTAGTAGTATGCTATTAGTAGTAGAAGTAGTAGTAGTAGGCTAGTAGTAGTAGTAGTAGTAGTAGTGTTAGTAGTAGTAGTATGCTATTAGTAGTAGTAGTAGGCTAGTAGTAGTAGTTGTAGTTGTAGGCTATTAGTATTAGTAGGCTAATAGTAGTAGTCGTAGTAGTAGTAGTATGCTATTAGTAGTTGGCTAGTAGTAGTAGTAAATAGTTGTATGCTATTAGCAGTAGTAATAGTAGTAGGTTATTATTATTAGTAGTAGTAGTAAACTCAGCAAAAAAGAAACATCCCTTTTTCAGGACCCTGTCTTTCAAAGATAATTCATAAAAATCCAAATAACTTCACAGATCTTCATTGTAAAGGGTTTTAACAATGTTTCCCATGCTTGTTCAATGAACCATAAACAATTAATGAACATGCACCTGTGGAACGGTCATTAAGACACTAACAGCTTACAGATGGTAGGCAATTAAGGTCACAGTTATGAAAACTTAGGACACTAAAGAGGCCTTTCTACTGACTCTGGAAAAACACCAAAAGAAAGATGCCCAGGGTCCCTGCTCATCTGCGTGAACTTGCCTTAGGCATGCTGCAAGGAGGCATGAGGACTGCAGATGTAGCCAGGGCAATAAATTGCAATGTTCTTACTGTGAGACGCCTAAGACAGCGCTACAGGGAGACAGGGCGGACAGCTGATCGTCCTCACGGTGGCAGACCACGTGTAACACACCTGCACAGGATCGGTACATCCAAACATCACACCTGCGGGACAGGTACAGGATGGCAACAACAACTGCCCGAGTTACACCAGGAATGCACAATCCCTCCATCAGTGCTCAGACTGTCTGCAATAGGCTGAGAGAGGGTGGACTGAGGGCTTGTAGGTTTGTTGTAAGGCAGGTCCTCACCGAACATCACCGGTAACAACGCTGCCTATGGGCACAAACCCATCGTCGCTGGACCAGACAAGACTGGCAAAAAGTGCTCTTCACTGACGAGTCGCGGTTTTGTCTCCAGGGGTGATGGTCGGATTCACGTTTATCGTCGAAGGAATGAGCATTACACGAGGCCTGTACTCTGGAGCGGGATCGATTTGGAGGTGGAGGGTCCGTCATGGTCTGGTGCGGTGTGTCATAGCATCATCGGACTGAGCTTGTTGTCATTGCAGGCAATCTCAATGCTGTGCGTTATAGGGAAGACATCCTCCTCCCTCATGTGGTACCCTTGCTGCAGGCTCATCCTGACATGACCCTCCAGCATGACAATGCCACCAGCCATACTGCTCGTTCTGTGTGTGATTTCCTGCGAGACAGGAATGTCAGTGTTCTGGCCAGCGAAGAGCCCGGATCTCAATCCCATTGAGCACGCCAGGGACCTGTTGGATCGGAGGGTGAGGGCTTGGGCCATTCCCCACAGAAATGTCCAGGTACTTGCAGGTGCCTTGGTGGAAGAGTGGGGTAACATCTCACAGCAAGAACTGGAAAATCTGGTGCAGTCCATGAGGAGGAGATGCACTGCAGCACTTAATGCAGCTGGTGGCTACACCAGATACTGACTGTTACTTTTGACCCCCCCTTTGTTCAGGGACACAATATTCCATTTCTGTTAGTCACATGTCTGTGGAACTTGTTCAGTTTATGTCTCAGTTTTTGAATCTTGTTCATACAAATATTTACACATGTTAAGTTTGCTGAAAATAAACGCAGTTGACAGTGAGAGGATGTTTATTTTTTGAGTTTAGTAGTCATACTAGTAGTAGTAGTAGTAGTAATCATAGTTGTAGTCGTAGTAGTATGCTATTAGCAGTAGTAGTTAGTAGTAGTAGTAGTAGTAGGTTATTAGCACTAGAAGTTAGTAGTAGTGGGCTATTAGTAGTAGTAGTTAGTAGTAGTAGTAGTAGTAGTAGCAGGCTAGTAGCCGTAGTATTTAGTAGTAGTAGTAGTAGTAGTAGTAGAATATTAGTAGTAGTAGTAGGCTAGTAGTAGTAGGATATTAGCGGTAGTAGTTAGTACTCGTTGTAGTAGTAGTAGGTTATTAGCAGTAGTAGTAGTAGTAGGCTATTAGCAGTAGTAGTTAGTAGTAGTAGTAGTAATCATAGTTGTAGTCGTAGTAGTATGCTATTAGCAGTAGTAGTAGTAGTAGTAGTAGGCTATTCGCACTAGAAGTTAGTAGTAGTGGGCTATTAGTAGTAGTAGTAGTAGTAGTAAAAGTAGTATGATATTAGTAGTAGTAGTATTAGTAGTAGTAATAGTAGTAACAATATTAGTAATAGGCTATTAGCAGTTGTAGTAGTGATAGTAGTAGTAGTAGTAGGCTATTAGTAGTAGTAGTAATAGTAGTAGGATGTTAGCACTAGAAGGTAGTAGTAGTAGTAGTAGTAGTAGTAGTAGTAGAATAAATAAACTATTAGCAGTTGTAATAGTAATAGTAGAATATTAGTAGTAGTGGTAGTAGTAATAGTAGTTGTAGTAGTAGTAGGATATTAGCAGTTGTAGTTAGTACTAGTAGTAGTAGGCTATTAGCAGTAGTAGTTAGTAGTAGTAGTAGTAGTAGTAGTAGTAGTAGGCTATTAGCACTAGAAGTTAGTTGTAGTGGGCTATTAGTAGTAGTAGTAGTAAAAGTAGTATGCTATTAGTAGTAGTAGTAGTAACAATATTAGTAATATGATATTAGCAGTAGTAGTAGTAATAGTAGTAGTAGTAGTAGTAGTACAAATAGGCTATTAGCAGTAGTAATATTATTGGTAGAATATTAGTAGTACTAGTAGTCGTTGTAGTAGTAGGATATTAGCAATAGTAGTTAGTACTAGTAGTAGTAGTTGTAATAGTATTAGGCTATTAGTAGTATGCTAGTAGTAGTAGTAGTAGTAGTAGTAGTAGTAACAATATTAGTAATATGATATTAGCAGTAGTAGTAGTAATAGTAGTAGTAGTAGTAGGCTATTAGTAGTAGTAATAATAGTAGTAGTAGGATATTAGCAGTGGTAGTTAGTACTAGTGGTAGTAGGCTATTAGCAGTAGTAGTGGTAGGCTATTAGCACCACTAGAAGTTAATAGTAGGAGTAGTAGTAGTAGTAGTAAAAGTAGTAGGATATTAGTAGTAGCAGTAGTAGTAATAATATGAGTAATAGGCTATTAGCAGTAGTAGTAGTAAAAGTAGTAGTAGTAGTAGTAGCCTATTAGTAGTGGTAGGATAGTAGCACTAGAAGTTAGACGTAGTAGTAGTAGTATTAGTAGTAGTAGTAGTACAAATAGGCTATTAGCAGTAGTAATATTATTGGTAGAATATTAGTTGTATTAGTAGTACTAGTAGTCGTTGTAGTAGTAGGATATTAGCAGTAGTAGTTAGTACTAGTAGTAGTAGTTGTAATAGTATTAGGCTATTAGTAGTAGTAGTAGTAGTAGTCGTAGTTATAGTCATAGTTGTAGTAGGCTATTATCAGTAGTAGTTAGTTGTAGTCATAGTAGTAGTAGTATTAGGATATTAGCAGTAGTAGTAGTAGGCTATTAGCACTACTAGTAGTTAGTAGTAGTGATGGTAGTAGTAGTAAAAGTAGTAGTCTATTAGTAGTAGTAGTAAAGGTAGTAGGCTATCAGTAGCAGTGTAGTAGTAGTAGTAGCAGTGATATTAGTAGTAGTAGTAGTAGTAGTAACCTAGTAGTAGTAGGATATTAGCACTAGAAGTTAGGAGTAGTAGTAGTGGTAGTAATAGTATTATGCTATTAGTAGTAGTACTAGTAGTAGGCTAGTAGTAGTAGTAGTAGTGGTAGTAGAATATTAGTAGTAGTAGGCTAGTAGTAGTAGTAATAGTAGTATGCTATTAGTAGTAGTAGTAGTAAGTAGTAGTAGTAGTGGTCGTAGAATAGTAGTAGTTGGTAGTAGTGGTAGTAGTAGTAAATAGGCATATGCTATTAGCAGTAGTAATAGTCGTAGTAGTAGGTTATTATTATTATTAGTAGTAGTAGTACTAGTCATAGTAGTAGTGGTAGTATTAGTAGTAGTAGTAGGATATTAGTAGTAGTAGTTGTTGTAGTAGTAGTAGTAGTAGTAGTAGTAGTAGTAGTAGTAGTAGTAGTTGGCTATTAGCAGTAGTAGTAGGATAGTAGTAGTAGGCTATTAGCAGTAGTAGTTAGTAGCAGTAGTAGTAGTATTAGGTTATTTGCAGTAGTAGTAGTAGTAGTTGTAGTAATACGAGTAGTATTAGGCTATTAGCATCAGTAGTTAGTAGTAGTAGTAGGAGGAGGAGGATATTAGTAGTAGTAGGCAAGTAGCAGTAGTATGAGTTGTAGTAGGCTAGAAGTAGAAGGAGAATATTAGCAGTAGTAGGCTATTAGCAGTAGTATTGGTAGTATGGTAGTAGTAGTAGTAGGATATTAGCAATAGTATTAGTAATCATAGTTGTAGTAGTAGTGAGTTATTAGCAGTAGTAGTTTGTAGTAATAGTAGTAGTAGGCTATTAGCACTAGAAGTTAGTAGTAGTATGCTATTAGTAGTAGTAGTAGTAGTATTAGTAGTAAAAGTAGTATGCTATTATTACTAATAGTAGTAGTAGTAGTAGTAGTAAGCTATTGGCAGTAGTAGTAGTAATAGTGGTAGTTGTAGTAGTAGGATATTAGTAGTTGTAGGCTATTAGCACTAGAAGTTAGTAGTAGTAGTAGTAGTAGTAGTAGTAGTAGTAGTAGTAGTAGAAATAGGTTATAAGCAGTAGTAATAGTACTAGTAGAATATTAGTGGTAGTGGTAGTAGGATATTAGAAGTAGTAGTTAGTAGTAGTCATATTTATAGTCATAGTTGTAGTAGGCTGTAAGCAGTAGTAGTTAGTTGTAGTCGTAGTAGTAGTTGTAAGATATTATCAGTGTTAGTAGTAGGCTATTAGCACCACTAGTAATTAGTAGTAGTAGTAGTAGTAAAAGTTGTAGGCTAGTAGTAGTAGTAGTAAAAGTAGTAGGCTATTAGTAGCGGTAGTAGTCGTGGTAGTAGTAGTAGCAGCAGTAGTAGTAGTAGTAGTAATAGTAGTAGTAGTAGTAGTAGTAGGATATTAGCACTAGAAGTTAGTAGTAGTAGTAGTAGTCATAGTTATAATTGTAGTAAACTATTAGAAGTAGTAGTTAGTTGTAGTCATAGTAGTAGTAGTAGTAGGATATTAGCAGTAGTAGTAGTAGGGTATTAGCACCTCGAATAGTTAGTGGTAGTAGTCATAGTAGTAAAAGTGGTAGGCTAGTAGTAGTAGTAGTAAAAGTAGTAGGCTATTAGTAGCACTATTAGTCGTGTTAGTAGTAATATCAGTAGTAGTAGTAGTAATAGTAGTAGTAGCAGCATATTATTATTAGTAGGTGTAGTAGTAATAATAGTTGTAGTAGGCTATTAGCAGTAGTCATAGTAATAGTAGCAATAATAGTAGTGGTAGTAGTAGTCTATTAGTAGTAGTAGTAGTAGCAGTTGTGGTAGTAGTAATCGGCTATTAGCAGTAGTAGTAGTATTAATACTAGTAATAGTAGTAATAGTAGCTGGTGAACCCAAGTGCAGACTCAGACAAGGACACAGGGATAAGTTAACCAAGGTATTTTTTGAAAAATGGAGGGAGGCAGGGGGACCTCGGGTAGGTAGCAGAGAACCAGGAACTGAGGCTGCGGCCGGGGCAAGGGGAGTATGGGCAGGGTAAGCAGGTCCGGAGCGGAATCCAAGGAAGCAGTAGAGCGGGGTTCCAGGGCTGGGAAGCAGGACTGACGAGACGAGGGACTGGAGACAGGGACCAGAGTCAGAGCGGACGGAACTGTAGCGGAGCGAAAAGCAGTGTCAGGCTAGGGGAAACCGGCACCACAGGATAACAAGATCTATGCAGGAACAAACGGCTTGAAATGCAGACTGACTGAGCAGAGGCTACGATCTGACAGTGTGGAAGTGGCAGGGGTGAGTATTTGTAGAGGTCTTGATTATGGAACAGGTTGCAGCTGGTGGGGATCTGCTCTGACTCCAGCACATCTGTCTCCACTGACACAATCAGATACACCCACACAGAGAGAGAGAGAGGGAGAGAGCACTGGGGGAGTGGCGGCAGATTAGGGAGACACAGGATGAGAAGTAGAGGGTGTGGCAGGGGCAGATGTAACAGTAGGCTATTAGCAGTAGTAGCTAATAGTAGTAGATGCATAATGTCCAGTGGAAACGTCCTATCCTGTCCTGTCTCCCCTGGTCCCTACAGTATGTTCCAGTTCAACTGGTGATTGTGTGGCTAATTATTAGCAGTGGTAGTTAGTGTGGCTAATGCTACTTCCAGAAAAGGCAGCTGTAGCCAAGGCTAGGTGTGGGAGATGGGTGGTTGTGGCAATAACCGCTTATACTGTATTTAATTGTCTGCCTGAGACCTTCACAAAGACAGCAGGATTACACTACTTGCACACACACACACACACACACACACACACACACACACACACACACACACACACACACACACACACACACACACACACAGGTATGCATATATAAACTTTGATTTGATTTGAGGAATGCATGTGTGTTTTAGTGTGTTTGTGTGTGGGTTACACACAGAGCACTTGGGACAATGGTGGTTTGAGTGACTACTTTTCTCAGTTTTTTATAGACGCATTAGCATTCTTAATGTAAGGGTAATGTGTGTAGTTTTTCATCTGACAAACTGAGAAAATAAGAATCTAATTCAACAGCTTATTTTACAGCTATCAAACTAATGCATTCAGAGCCGAGATTTATATTTAGGTCCTTGAAACAAGGTGCTCCTCTTCAGCTGATGAGCAGTAATCGTCCCTGCTGTCTCTCTCTCTGTGTGTGTGTGTGTGTGTGTGTGTGTGTGTGTGTGTGTGTGTGTGTGTGTGTGTGTGTGTGTGTGTGTGTGTGTGTGTGTGTGTGTGTGTGTGTGTGTGTGTGTGTGTGTGTGTGTGTGTATGTGTATGTGTGTGTGTGCCAGTTTAAGTGTACTGTGTGTCCAGTCCTCTCTTCCACACCACTGGCTACTGATGGTTTGTTAGTCTTGGGTGTGATTATGTTCCTCTCTCCACACAGAGGGAGCACCAGCTTGTTTTTCCTGGTTTGTCGGTAATACTGTGGACATCTTGTTTTCTGGCCTTCCTGCTCTCTTCCCTTCCCGCTCTCTCAGGGTGGATTTTCATTCATTTTTCCATAAGCTGTGCTGTACTGCTAGGAAACAGGCGGTTGCCACAGAGACACAGCTCATCGGACACTTGAAGAGGAACAGGAACAGTACATCTATGTGATCTCAGCCTTTCATTGGCCAGGATGGCTCTGAATAGGGCTCTGACTTTCTTTCTTTTTACATTTTCTCAGCTTTTTCTTCTTTTTCCTTCTCCCTATATAACACCATCTCTCTCAGAGGCTTAAGTGGGGGAATACTATGGCTTCCTGTTGGTGCTATTTGGAGTAGTTTAAGGGGTGGAATTGCATTGGATTTCTTTTAAATCCAAGGTTTATCCTCTGTGATCGGTACCTCAATACTTCCATACTGTACATACTGTCACGCCTGACTAGGGGGCGTGACTAGGGGGTGTTCTAGGTTATATATTTCTATGTTGGTGCTCTTGGTATGGTTCCCAATTAGAGGCAGCTGATGTTCATTGTCTCTAATTGGGGATCATACTTAAGGGTTCCCTGTTCCCACCTGCTTTGTGGGATATTTTTTTTTGAGTGAGTGCATGTTGCACCTCAGTACTGCACGGTCGTTGTTTGTTTGTTGGTTTGTTGAAGTTTCAATATAATAAAGATGTGGAACTCCAATCACGCTGCGCCTTGGTCCGTCTCTCCACACGACCGTGACACATACAGAGAATATGGGAACACATCCCTTCTCCATTTTTGCACTCGTCTCTCACCCCCTACTTTACTAATGGACCACCACTACTACAACAACCTGAGTATGAAATTAACAGTTATAGGTCAGGATGATCACAAAGCAGTAACGTTAAGACAGGAGAAGATATGGATCCTGTTGCACTCTGTCTAATTACCCCTCCCAATGTGGTGTCCGGGGGGTCCTACCAGGCAGGCGCCACTGTGGGCCAACTCCACCCCCACCTGTGGGCATGTCATTTCCACCTGGCTGGGCACACAGGCCTGTCTAATTACTGGCCAGTCTGCCATAGCAATGAGCCAACGCCCATGTTGTTTGTTATTTGCAGGCTTAATATGATTTCCCCCTGCAAATTTCTCTGGGACGCCTGAGAGGGGTGGGGTTAACCACATAGCCTATTGCCTGTGCAGAATGGTGAGAGAGATTGACACCTAAAAGGGCGGAGTCTCACTGAGGTGTGTTTCAGAGGGGTGGAGGTGGCAGCTTGTGTGAAGTCTATGAAGTCTCTGAGACAGAGAGGAGCTGAAATGAAAGCTGAGCAGAGAGAAGTGGGGAGGAGCGGGCCGGGCTGATGTTGTTGGAGACGGCAGTGGAGTGGAGAGACTCAGACAAGCAGAGCAGAGTGGAGCGCTCTTTAACTCTAAAAGTTCAGAGTTCCACAAGTTTCTCTGTGGCATCTCATAGGTCAGGGAGCGAGCAGCAGAGCGGGCAGTAGAGCAGGCAGCATGGCAGTGTGACCCAGATCCAGATCTAGTTTACAGCCACTCAGTGGTGTGCATGTACTGTATGTCTCTGACAATGAGGATAATGTCCCTGATTCTATTATTACAGAGAGAAAGAGACATAGATCTGACAGTAGAGGTTCAAACTCTAGGTACATATGTGAAACAAGACATGACATGCATAGTGGAATGAACATTTGGTTAACGTTAGTATGGAAACAGAAAACAAAACAGCACAAAAACAGCACATCACCTGGCCTTGTGACGTTTCATCGAGGATGTTTCTAGTTTTGTTCTGGTCTGTTTGAATATGAACTTCAAGTTTCTTTGATATGTTTCACTAAAACAGTCTGCAGTCATATTGGCTTCTTGATTGCTCTGATTGTGAACATCTGGCATATGGAAGACTAATTTGCCTCATGTGTTTCTATCCACCATTTAGCTTCTGTGTCTCATTTTACTAACCCTACATCATCTGGTGCCTGAATTAGCTAGAGCCACTCTTTGATATATATACCAATTATGGTAGGCACGCACAGGAATTTCTCACTACGCAGACAGGTATCATCACCACATGTCCTTTTGGTTAATGGTGTGGGGAGTGTGTGTATTCCCTGTGCTGGGTGACGTAGCAGCGGGAGGCAGGAGAAGGAGCCACCCCTGGCTGGTTAATGGTGAGGCAATGTGGGGGTCGGACCTGGATGTGGCTCTGGAGCTCTGTAGCTCAGCTCTGTGTATGTGAGATGAGTGGCGTCCATGGTGGGCATGGCCAATGGACTCCACTTAGTGTGGCAACAGAGGCTGAGCCACAACGCATAGTACCCTACCGCACGGCAGGGCCTTTAAGGCCTGGCTGGCAGCCATTAGGCCACAACTGGACCATTCAGCAAGAAAGCAGAATAACAGTTAAATATTCTATCAGATCAATAATTCAGAGAGGGAGGGAGAGAAAGACAGAGAGACAGAGAGAGAGAGACCCAAGATTGCATTCCCCAGGAAGGGCCTGGTAACCATGGCAACTGTGGCTGACTGTCACATGATGCGGAGGAGTGAAGAGGAAGGCAGGGAGGGTGGAACCTGTGAGCCAGCGACAGAGAAAGAGAGACACGATAATGAAGTGAAGAGGAGGGCTGGCAGCAGCGAGGGGGGGTAGTAAATATCTGAGTTTCAATTCAGTGTCCGTTTAGAAAAGGCACTATGCCTATCTGTGAATCAGAAGCGCCCCGTGGAGTGTGATGACATAACAATCTGGTCTATCCAGAGATGATGAGAGAGGGTGGGAGAGGTGAGAGGTAAATGAAAAAAACACACATGTAAAGGGAGGGGTTTATAAAGAAAGCAGAAGGGACAGGTGAAGAAGGACATGAGGGATAGAGATGAAGAGAGAGAGAGAGTGATAGAAGGATCAAGGTGAAGAAATGGGGAATGAAGGAAGCCACTTGGTATTGTTTCAGAATTCCAGTCATGTCTCAGTGGACACAGCCTACTGTGATGTCATTATCACCATACATACATACATACATACATACATACATACATACATACACACACACACACACACACACACACACACACACACACACACACACACACACACACACACACACACACACACACACACACACACACACACACACACACACACACACACACACACACACATACATACATACATACATACATACATGACCAAAAGTATGTGGACAGCTGCTCGTCGAACATCTCATTCCAAAGTCATGGGCATTAATATGGAGTTGGTCCCCCCTTTGCTGCGATAACACCACTCTTCTGGGAAGGCTTTCCACTAGATGTTGGAACATTGCTCCGGGGACTTGCTTCCATTCAGCCACAAGAGCATTAGTGAGGTCGGGCACTGATGTTGGGTGATTAGGCCTGGCTCGCAGTCGGCGTTCCAATTCATCCCAAAGGTGTTCGATGGGGTTGAAGTCTAGGCTCTGTGCAGGCCAGTCAAGTTCTTCCACACCGATCTCGACAAACTATTTCTGTATGAACCTTGCTTTGTGCACGGGGGCATTGTCATGCTGAAACAGGAATGGGCCTTCCCCAAACTACTGTTGCCACAAAGTTGGAAGCAGAGAATCATCTAGAATGTCATTGTATGCTGTTAAGTTTTCCCTCCACTGGAACGAAGGGGCGTAGCCTAAACCATTGAAAATAGCCCCAGGCCATTATTCTTCCTCTACCAAACATTACATTTGGCACTATGCATTCCGGCAGGTAGTGTTCTCCAGGCTACCGCCAAACCCAGATTCGTCTGTCAGACTGCCAGATGGGGAAGCTTGATTCATCACTCCAGCGAACGAGTTTCCACTGCTCCAGAGTCCAATGGCGGCGAGCTTTACACCACTCCAGCCGACGCTTGTCATTACGCGGCCATGGAAACCCATTTCAGGAAACTCCCGACGAACAGTTCTTGTGCTGACTCAGGTGCAGTTTGGATCTTGGTATTGAGTGGTGCAACCAAAGACAGTGCTGAAGCTACGTGCTTCAGCACTCGGCGGTCCCGTTCTGTGAGCTTGCGGCTGAGCCTCTGTTACTCCTAGACGTTTCCACTTCACTTCACAGCTCTTACAGTTGACCGGGGCAGCTCTAGCAGGGCTGAAATTTGACCAACTGACTTGTTGTAAAGGTGGCATCCTTTGATGGTGCCACCCTGTAAGTCACTGAGCTTGTCTATGGAGATTGCATGGCTGTGTGTTCGATTTATACACCTGTCAGCAACGGGTGTGCCTGAAATAGCTGAATCCACTGATTTGAAGGGGTGTCCACATACTTTTGAATATATAGTATACATACAGAGACAAGGACAAACCTCCTCTTCAAACATGGATGGGGCAGTATTGTGTGCTTTTATCTTTAACTGTAGATACTGTATGGGTCATTCCACCTCAAAAAACGCAATAAAGAGGATATCGACACCCACCATCTCAGATTGTTTTGAAATTGTTTCTGTTTTTGGAAACATAAGATTAGCACTCCAGCAATATTATTAAATCCAGAAAAATAACAAACATTTTTGAGGAACAGAATCAGAACCGGGAACGAAAGTGATCTATAGTGTTCTAGAACAGAACAGTTATTTTAAACGCATGGGAACCTTTTAATAAAGCCCTTTTATGCTCCTGGCATGTTTTTCCAGCCCCCAAAAAGCAAGAAGGTCATATTCCAGTGTCTGCCTGCCAGCTGGAAATCTTTACCAGTGTGTGTGCATGTGTAGGCTACCTGCTCCTCCCGCTCTGAAGCATAGGTTACTGTAGCCTACTGACATTACAAACGTGATTCAGAAATTAGGGAGAGAGATTTAATTAGAGAAGAATGGATTAACTAGTTAAGGATACTATGGTTATCACTTTTCATATTGGGTTTATTAACTACAAAAAGGTAAGAAGTGTTTATATTTCAATTCTGGTGCCACTCTGCACACACAAGCTTGTTAGCTAGCTAGCTCTGATCCAACGTTAAGCCAACTCTCCGAAGTTCAAAGACATTCAAAGTTCCTTCATAGATGCCGCTCCTCCGTAGGTATAATTATGTGGTTTTAATTCAGATAATGCTTGTCATAACAAGATGCCCAGCGCTTCAAGAAAAGCCACCTCCTCCACTTTCTCTCACTCTCTCCCCACCCACACAATTTCAGTCGCATCTTGCACCCTACACTTCTGTCTGTCCAATGCATGTAAACAACTATAGCTTGCCTGCTCCATAGAAAGCTACTCTATCCGCACTGATTGGTGTAGTCATTTAATGTCAAGCAAAATGTACTTTTTGGGGGATCGAACCGGATCAGAACTTTATTTGGCTGGTCGGAACAGTGGAACGGAACAAAAACATTGATGGTTCTGTTCCGAAAAAAAACGGTTGGAAAATTATTTAGGATACCATGTTTCATGTGCTGAAATAAAAGATCCCAGAAATGTTCCATATGCACAAAAAGCGTATTTCCCTACATTTCTTTGTGCAAATCTGTTTACATCCCTGTTAGTGAGCATTTATATTTTCCAAGATAATCCATCCACTTGACAGGTGTGGCATATCAAGAAGCTGATTAAACAGCATGATCATTACACAAGTGCACCTTGTGCTGGAGACAATAGAAGGCCACTCTAAAATATGCAGTTTTGTCACACAACACAATGCCACATGTTTCAAGTTTTATGGGAGCGTGCAATTGACATGCTGATTGCGTGTATGGCGTCGTGTGTGAGTGTGTGGTTGGCTGACGTCAACATTGTGAACAGAGTGTTCCATGGTGGCAGTGGGGTTATGGTATGGGCAGGCATAAGCTACGAACAACGAACACAATTGCATTTTATCGATGGCAGTTTGAATGCACAGATATACCGTGATGAGATCCTGAGGCCCATTGTCGTGCCATTCATCCACCGCCATCACCTCATGTTTCAGCATGATAAATGGTGGTCACACCAGATACTGACTGGTTTTCTGATACTGACTGGTCTTCCACGCCCCTACTGTGACCAACAGATGCATATCTGTATATGGGTTCATCAGTCCGTGGGGGACTTTTGACCATTTCTTTGGATTCCTCGTCTTACTCATTGTTAGAAAAAAACTTTGATCCAAATCAAAAGTTAGGGAATATATTTATTGAATATTATACGAATCCTATAAATTAAAATTGCCAATTTGGGTGCAATCAATTAGCTTAATTTCTCAGAGATCAAATTATTTTTCAACAAAATAATGTTGCAGGGATGCTAATCTTATCTGTTTCTAACTACAGAAACTATTTCAGAACAATCTGAGATGGTGGGTGTCATGGCTTGCTGAAATGACATGGAATGACCCATATTCTAATGTACTGTGTTCTTTTCTATTGAATATGCTGGCTATAGGATTTCCACTCAGAGCTATTGATCAGAGTGGCCTTTCTCTGGCTTCGTGCTGGTTTACCTTCATCTACGTTCTTCTCTGCTGGATTATGCTCTACAGTTATGTGTGGCCAGGATTATTATCATAGATGTTGATACCGAATGCAGTTTTGTTTTCATATGGAGCTCTGCATTGACCTTCCTGAAGAATGCCCATTTTGTGCCCCAGGACAACTAATGCTGTTGAGCATTGATCTTTGACCTTTTCCTCCAAGGCTAATTCAACTGCGTGTGCTGCTCACATAAAGACATTCATTCACTGGCCTCACACTTCAGCTGTGGGGCCCTATTCACAAGCACAGAGAGGGGAATAAAGGAAAAAGACAGAGAAAGAGAAAGGAGAGTATATAGCGGTTTATGTAAATAACAGTAGTATCAGAGCTTGGTCTCAGGAAATTGAATCAGGCCACTAGTCTCTCCTGGGAGAGGCAGAGGAAGCAGCCATTTGAGCTGCCAAGTGTATGTGTCTGTCTGTTTCCTGCATGTTCTAGGTTTAGAGGCTCCCAGCCCGTCTATGGCCCATAGCTGACCCCTCTATCTCTCTGGCTCTGATTAGCCCATTGTCTAATTGTAATTGTAATGTGTCATGACGGTTTGTCCACAGACTAATCATCTGTTTGTATAGTTACTGTACAGTATAGGACACAACATGTGGTAAAGAGAGAGACGTAAACTGAAGTGATCAATATTTTCCTTATCTGAAACAGGCCAATAATGGAGGCTCCAGGGGTTTTAACAGCCTCTGCTGTGGTTCTGCTGTAATCAGAGTAGCATCTCTTCTCTGAGGAGCTCAGTGCAGGCGGCTGCCACAGTATCTCCCTGTATTGTACCTTGTGTAGGGCCATGAGGGCCAGTGATCCATGTCCATGCACAAATACACACACACAGTCATCACATCCATAATTACTGTACATCCTCTCAGGATCATCAATGGAATGGAGTGCTGTTCAGCTCACCCACCACACATACTGTTACAGTGGAACAGGAAGTTATGTAACCCAGGGGTAAAGTACTAGCCTACTAGCCTGATCCCAGATCTCTTTGTGCTGTATAGCCAAGTCCTACAGTATGGTCCTTGTTATGCCAAACATAACAGATCTGGGACCAGGCTAGTAAAGTATTGCATGTTGCCTAAAAATATCCTGAACTATATTTTACTTGCACCCCTTTATCCCCATCCCTATTCTAATCCTCTGTTTTTAGCTGTGATCAAAAGGTTTATTTTTGAAGATAACAAGATAGCAGTAGCTAAGAATGGGAGTACAGTAGGACACGAGGCATCGTAATGACATTGTCTGAGAAAGGATTATCATAATACTAATAAACAGGCACTTTGCGGCCTTGTTTTAATCCTAATCTGTGCTGGTGCTGGGGTGTGGTGCTGCTGGGTGAGAAGGGTAAGCAGGGAGGCACCTGTTTGATGTGGGCCCACACAGGACCAGGAGGCAGGCAGGGTGCAGGTAGCAGCCAGGCTCAGGAAGGGACCAGGGACCATATATACAGTATCTCAGCAGTAAGTAGATCGTCTCTGATGGCCCTGCCCTAATTAGGAAGGAAAGTTCGCCTCTGTCGTTGCCTCAACACCAGTGGAGGCTGCTGAGGGGAGGACGGCTCATAATAATGGCTAGAATGGAGTCAATGGAATGGTATTAACAACATGGAAACCACGTGTTTGTGTTTGATACCACTCCATTCCAGCTTTATTATGAGCCGTTCTCCCCTCAGCAGCCTCCACTGCTTAACACTAAATCAATGGAGGCTATCTTGACTAGACTGGGCACATGGAGTTTATAATGCGCCACAGTTCACAGTCCAGAATTTTACATTTCACGTTCCCTAGGTTTTCCATGCTGCAAAGGTGGGATGAGGTTTATGCATGAAGGTGCTATCAGCCTTTCCCTGTATTGGGCTATCCACGTTTCTTATTTTCACTTTGGAAAACATCCATTTAGGATTGGGGGGGAGTAAGGAATGTGGATAAATGCCCACTCAGGCTGATGTCAGTCAGGGGTCAGTGCAGTTGGTTCCTCTCAAGCCATGGGGGGTTTGTTTTTGTTTTGACTGTTGAAACCGTCTATAGTGGAAGAGGTGCGACCTACAGAGTTCCATCCAACTGAGTTCACAGGGCCTGTACTTAAAGGTTAGGCTTACTAGGAAGGAGGAGAGAGACTCTCCCCTGTCCAATCACAAACATTTTGCCCAACTCTGTCATCAATCACCATGTTGATCTGTCGAAAGACTGGGCGCTTTCGACATTGCAGTCAACTTTAAAGGTGAGTCAAATCACCTTGCATCATAAATAACTCCTCAATATTATTTGTCGATCAGTCAGTCACAATTTACCCATGATACATCACAGTTTTGATGCTCTCAGACACGTCCTGAATATGTTGTATTGGCAAGCTGTATTTGAGCAGCCATCTTGGAACAGGTAATATGGTAATATAGGTAATACAGGTTGTATAATCATTTAAGCTACAACAGCAGCTTCTTGGTTTCTTAGTCTCAGTTCATCTCACAGTGAGAGGTATTTGAGTGTCAGACTTTAATGGTGATAGCAGTTCCTGTCACTTCTCCTGTGCTGGGCTCCAGATGTCTCCAGGGCTCTCATGCTGATGTGAACAATGCAGTCTCTCTCCCACCAGGGATAACACTGTATAGCATAGAGAATCTACAGAGATCACAGATTCCAACCTTATTCTCAGTTCTCTCTCTCCTATCAACACTCTATCTTCCATTTCTCACGCTTGTTTTTGTGCTGATTTGGGTTTAAGTGTTTCTCCCTCTCCCTGCTCAGTTGGCTGGCCTAGCCTCTCTCCCCCAGGTTAGGACTGCTGAGGGAGTCTGACCCTAAAACGCTGGGCTTTGTCATAGCTAAGCTGTCTGGCTCTCCTGCTTTAAGGAACAAAACACTCTTTTCAGTGCCTTGGCTGCAGACACTGCATGGCTTTGTGTTTGAGTGTAATTTTGGATCGATGCTACATAAAGAAGACTGAAGGACATTGGTGAAATGACGTAAGGAGGGGAAGTGTTGAGCAAGTGAGGAGATTAGAGGAAGTGAAAAAGAGAGAAAGAGCCATTTTTCCCATCTTTTTTTTCTGTAACATCCTCTTGCCTCATCCTCTACCATTATAGAGGAGATTGCAGCTAGAAGGTGGGTGTGTGTGCACACAACATGTGTATCCAGTGTGTAGATCATTATCAATGACTGGGTATTGATCAGCTTCAGAGCAGGAGCAGGTGGTGAAACAGAAGCTGAGAAGGGATTTCTTTTTTTCTTAGTGATGCCCCATGACCTTTGCTCTGTTGGTAACTACGCTCCTGATTGGTGCTGTGAGTGGCAGACAGGCTGGAGTAGAGCATGTCACAGGACAGACTAGAGCCTGTTAGTCAAGTACTATGGTTTGTGTCAACTGCACATAGTCACTCAGAGAGGGCATACAGGTCAATGACTCCCTACACTCCCATGTTATCACACCCCAATACTCACTACAGAGAAACCACTGGGTTCTGATCTCAAGCCTTTGAGGAACAAGTGTCTGCCCTCCTCCAGCCTTCTCTCACTCTGTCCTCAGAGAGGAACAGAGATTACAGCTGCACTCTATTGTCGTGGTGACCCTCTCACTGTATATATTGTTTATGCCGTTTAGCAGACACTTTTTAAGTATGGGTGGTCCCAGGAATTGACCCCACTATCCTGGTATAGCAAACGCCATGCGCTACCATCTAAGCTACAGAAGACCACTGTCTCAGTGTCTCTATTTATTTTATTTTTTTCATGTGTCCTTTATATCTGTCTGTGTGTGTGTGTGTGTGTGTGTGTGTGTGTGTGTGTGTGTGTGTGTGTGTGTGTGTGTGTGTGTGTGTGTGTGTGTGTGTGTGTGTGTGTGTGTGTGTGTGTGTGTGTGTGTGTGCGGACATGTTTAACGATTCTCGTGGGGACCAGAAGTCCCTACAAGAATAGTAAACGAACAAAAAGTTGACCAGCTGGGGACATTTTGTTAGTCCCCACAAGGTCAAATGCTATTTCTAGGGGGTTTAGGGTTAAGGTTAGAATTAGTGTTAGGGTTAGAATTAAGTTAAATATTAAGGTCAGGAGCTAGGGTTAGTTGTATTGTTAGGGTTAGGAGCTAGGGTTAGGTTTAGGGTTAGGATAAAGTTTAGGTTTTTGGGTTCGGGTTAGGGTTAAGGTTAGGGTTAGGGTTAGGGTAAGAGTACGGATTAGGGTTAGGGTTAGGGTTAGGTTTAGGGTTATGGGTTAGGGAAAATAGGATTTTGAATGGGACGGAATTGTATGTCCCCACAAGGTTAGCTGTACAAGACTGTGTGTGTGTGTGTATGTGTGTATGTGTGTGTGTGTGTGTGTGTGTGTGTGTGTGTGTGTGTGTGTGTGTGTGTGTGTGTGTGTGTGTGTGTGTGTGTGTGTGTGTGTGTGTGTGTGTGTGTGTGTGCGTGCGTGCGTGCGTGCGTGCGTGCGTGTGTGTGTGTGTGTGTGTGTCCGGTTTTAGTGTGGACTAGGGGTCTGAGCCCACAGGAAGCGGGTGGGATTAGCAGCTGCAGAGGAGAGAGGCAGAGTAGTGGGGCGCGCGCACACACACACACACACACACACACACACACACACACACACACACACACACACATACACACACACACACACACACACACACAGGATGCCCAGCCTGTCACTGAGTTACTGTTGCAGGCCTCTCTGGCCAGGCAGTGGAGGGTCGGCAATAAGGGCTAACACACTCTTTCCCAGAACCAGTGTGCAGGTCGGGGCATCGTGACTAGTGTTTGGTCACTCCTTCCAGGATGCCCCTCTACTGTGACCCTTGCATTTGTTGACACTAGTGGAATGAAAACAGTTATTTAATTTCAGCGCCTAGATTGGATGTACAGTTGAAGTCGGAAGTTTACATACACTTAGTTTGGAGTCATTAAAACTTGTTTTTCAACTACTCCACTTAACAAACTATAGTTTTAGCAAGTCGGTTAGTACATCTACTTTGTGCATGACACAAGTGATTCCAACAATTGTTTACAGACAGAATATTTCACTTATAATTCACTGTATCACAATTCCAGTGGGTCAGAAGTTTACATACGCTAAGTTGACTGTGCCTTTAAACAGCTTGGAAAATTCCAGAAAATTATGTCATGGCTTTAGAAACTTCTGATAGCCTAATTGACATAATTTGAGTCAATTGGAGGTGTACCTGTGGATGTATTTCAAGGCCTACCTTCAAACTCAGTGCCTCTTTGCTTGACATCATGGGATAATCAAAAGAAATCAGCCAAGACCTCAGAAAAATAATTGTAGACCTCCACAAGTCTGGTTCATCCTTGGGAGCAATTTCCAAATGCCTGAAGGTACCACGTTCATCTGTACAAACAATAGTACGCAAGTATAAACACCATGGGACCACGCAGCCATCATACTGCTCAGGAAGGAGACGTGTTCTGTCTCCTAGAGATGAACGTACTTTGGTGCGAAAAGTGCAAATCAATGCCAGAACAACAGCAAAGTACCTTGTGAAGATGCTGGAGGAAACACGTACAAAAGTATCTATGTCCATTGTAAAACAGTCCTATATCGACATGACCTGAAAGGCCGCTCAGCAAGGAAGAAGCCACTGCTCCAAAACCGCCATAAAAAAGCCAGACTACGGTTTGCAACTGCACATGGAGACAAAGATTGTACTTTTTGGAGAAATGTCCTCTGGTCTGATGAAACAAACATAGAACTGTTTGGCCATAATGACAATCGTTATGTTTGGAGGAAAAAGGGGGAGGCTTGCAAGCCAAAGAACACCATCCCAACCGTGAAGAACGGGGGTGGCAGCGTCATGTTGTGTGGGTGCTTTGCTGCAAGAGGGACTGGTGCACTTCACAAAATAGATGGCATCATGAGGGAGGAAAATTATGTGGATATACAGTAGGGCAAAAAAGTATTTAGTCAGCCACCAATTGTGCAAGTTCTCCCACTTAAAAAGATGAGAGAGGCCTGTAACTTTCATCATAGGTACACTTCAACTATGACAGACAAAATGAGGAAAGAAATTCCAGAAAATCACATTGTAGGATTTTTAATGAATTTATTTGCTAATTATGGTGGAAAATAAGTATTTGGTCAATAACAAAAGTTTATCTTAATACTTTGTTATATACCCTTTGTTGGCAATGACAGAGGTCAAACGTTTTCTGTAAGTCTTCACAAGATTTTCACACACTGTTGCTGGTATTTTGGCCCATTCCTCTATGCAGATATCCTCTAGAGCAGTGATGTTTTGGGTCTGTTGCTGGGCAACACGGACTTTCAACTCCCTCCAAAGATTTTCTATGGGGTTGAGATCTGGAGACTGGCTAGGCCACTCCAGGACCTTGAAATGCTTCTTACGAAGCCACTCCTTCGTTGCCCAGGCGGTGTGTTTGGGATCATTGTCATGCTGAAAGACCCAGCCACATTTCATCTTCAATGCCCTTGCTGATGGAAGGAGGTTTTCACTCAAAATGTCACGATACATGGCCCCATTCATTCTTTCCTTTACACGGATCAGTCGTCCTGGTCCCTTTGCAGAAAAACAGCCCCAAAGCATGATGTTTCCACCCCCATGCTTCACAGTAGGTATGGTGTTCTTTGAATGCAACTCAGCATTCTTTGTCCTCCAAAAACGACGAGTTGAGTTTTTACCAAAAAGTTATATTTTGGTTTCATCTGACATTCTCCCAATCTTCTTCTGGATCATCCAAATGCTCTCTACAAACTTCAGACGGGCCTGGACATGTACTGGCTTAAGCAGGGGGACACATCTGGCACTGCAGGATTTGAGTCCCTGGCGGCGTAGTGTGTTACTGATGGTAGGCTTTGTTACTTTGGTCCCAGCACTCTCCAGGTCATCCACTAGGTCCCCCCGTGTGGTTCTGGGATTTTTGCTCACCGTTCTTGTGATCATTTTGACCCCACGGGGTGAGATCTTGCGTGGAGCCCCAGATCGAGGGAGATTATCAGTGGTCTTGTATGTCTTCCATTTCCTAATAATTGCTCCCACAGTTGATTTCTTCAAACCAAGCTGCTTACCTATTGCAGATTCAGTCTTCCCAGCCTGGTGCAGGTCTACAATTTTGTTTCTGGTGTCCTTTGACAGATCTTTGGTCTTGGCCATAGTGGAGTTTGGAGTGTGACTGTTTGAGGTTGTGGACAGGTGTCTTTTATACTGATAACAAGTTCAAACAGGTGCCATTAATACAGGTAACGAGTGGAGGACAGAGGAGCCTCTTAAAGAAGAAGTTACAGGTCTGTGAGAGCCAGATATCTTGCTTGTTTGTAGGTGACCAAATACTTATTTTCCACCATAATTTGCAAATAAATTCATAAAAAATCCTACAATGTGATTTTCTGGATTTATTTTCTCATTTTGTCTGTCATAGTTGAAGTGTACCTATGATGAAAATTACAGGCCTCTCTCATCTTTTTAAGTGGGAGAACTTGCACAATTGGTGGCTGACTAAATACGTTTTTGCCCCACTGTATTGAAGCAACATCTCAAGACATCAGTCTTGGTTGCAAATGGATCTTCCAAATGAACAATGACTTCCAAAGGTGTGGCAAAATGGCTTAAACTTCTTATGGCTGCAATCCCGCTAACAGGATCGATATGACAACAACCAGTGAAAGTGCAGGGCGCCAAATTCAAACAACAGAAATCTCATAATTCAAATTCCTCAAACATACATGTGTCTTATATCATTTTAAAGGTAATCTTATTGTTAATCGCACCAAAGTGTCCGATTTCAAATATGCTTTACAGCGAAAGCACTACAAACGATTGTTAGGTCACCACCAAACCACAATAATCAGAAAAAAAGCAGAAATGGAGATAAAAAAAGCAGAAATGGAGATAAAATTAATCAATAACCTTTGATGATCTTCATCAGATGACACTCATAGGACTTCATGTTAACCAATACATGCATGTTTTGTTTGATAAAGTTCATATTTATATAAAAAGATCTGAGTTTACATTGGCGCGTTACATTCACTAGTTCCAAAAACATCAAGTGATTTTGCATAGCCACATCGTTTCAACAGAAATACTCATCATAAATGTAGATGATAATACAAGTTATACACATGGAATTATAGATATACCTCTCCTTAATGCAACCGCTGTGTCAGATTTTTTTTTTAAATACAGAAAAAGCAGACCATGCAATAATCTGAGAAGGCGCTCAGAACAATAGCCAAATTAGCCGCCATGTTGGAATCAACAGAAACCAGAAAATACATGATAAATGTTTCCTTACCTTTGATGAACTTCATCAGAATGCAGTCCTAGGAATCCCAGGTCCACAATAAATGCTTGATTTGTTTGATAATGTCCGTTATTTATGTCCAATTAGCTACTTTGGTTAGCGCGTTTGGTAAACAATTCCAAAGTCACAAAGCGCGTCCACTATAACGTGACGAAATGTCCAAAAGTTCCATAACAGTCAGTAGAAACATGTCAAACGATGTACTGAATCAATCTTTAGAATGTTGTTAACATACATCTTGAATAACGTTCCAACCGGAGAATTAGATTGACTTCAGTTGAGCGATGGAACGGAGCTGCCTATCACGTGAACGAGCGTAGTCAAAGCATGGTCAGCTCGTGGCAGTGGTGACTAATTCCTGTCTCCTTCGGCCCCCCTTCACATTAGAGTCATCAGACAAAGTTCTATTGACTGTTGACATCTAGTGGAAGCCGTAGGAAGTGAAAACTCATCCATATCTCGCTGTAATTTCAATGAGAGCTTGGTTGATAATCTGCCACCCGCAGAAAAAATCCAAACAGGAAGTGGAACTTCTCAGGTTTTTGTCTGCCATATGAGTTCTGTTATACTCACAGACATAATTCAAACAGTTTTAGAAACTTCAGAGTGTTTTCTATCCAATACTAATAATAATATGCAAATATTAGCAACTATGACTGAGGAGCAGGCCGTTTACTCTGGGCACCTCTGTGCACCTTTCATCCAAGCTTCTCAATACTGCCCCTGCAGTCATAAGAAGTTAAGGACAACAGAGTCAAGGTATTGGAGTGGCCATCACAAAGCCCTGACCTCAATCCTATAGAAAATGTTTGGGCAGATCTGAAAAAGCGTGTGTGAGCAAGGAGACCTACAAACCTGACTGTTACACCAGCTCTGTCAGGAATGGGCCAAAATTCACCCAATTTATTGTGGGAAGCTTGTGGAAGGCTACCCGAAACGTTTGACCCAAGTTAAACAATTTAAAGGAAATGCTACAAAATACTAATTGAGTGTATGTAAACTTCTGATCCACTGGGAATGTGATGAAAGAAATAAAAGCTGAAATAAATCATTCTCTGTACTATTATTCTGACATTTCATATTCTTAAAATAAAGTGGTGATCCAAACTGACCTAAGACAGGGAATATTTTACTGGGATTAAATGTCAGGAATTGTGAAAAACTGAGTTTAAATGTATTTGGCTAAGGTGTATGTAATCTTCTGACTGTATCTATTTTCTATTTACACTGTAATTTTAGGAGTATTTTTATCTCTGCACAGGAAATACCTCTCTGGTTTTATTCTGTGGTATGAATACTTAATGTGAGTGCTTTGCCTTTTCCTCTCTACGGGCTGAGGTTTTCCTCTCTACAGGCTTGTGTGTATAGGTTGTACTGTTACAGACTTGTGTGTATAGGTTGTACTGTAGGTGCTGTAATGTACCTGTTGTTCCTCTCCCTCCTCAGGCTGATGCTAAGCTGGTGTGTGACGTGGTGAGTCGTATGGAGGACACTGAGCCCTACTCCCCTGAGCTCCTGGGGGCTATGATCCACCTGTGGTCCGACTCCGGCATCCAGGAGTGCTTCAGCCGCGCCCGAGAATACCAGCTCAATGACTCCGCCCAATAGTGAGTACTACTCTACCTCTACCGCCCCTTACAGGAGGGCCGGGTGCTGCAGGATCAATACAACTCTCATTACTCTGTTCAAACGATGCTCCTGTTTGTGGATCACACATACATAAACATCATCCACTCACTCTATTCATTTATGTCCATGTGACTGTAGTCATATTCAAAAATATGAATTGGTATCAAACACTTATTTTGTATTTATATGTGCACATACACACAATCATGTAGGTTTTGTAGGGAGATCTTGAGAGCTTGAATTAGCATAATTTGGGATTTTCTTAAACAATGTGTGGTTGTGTGTCAGTCAGAGAGATATTATCCCTCTCATGACACTTCAGTGAACTCTCAAAATGAGAGAGAGAGGGAGAGAAAGAAAGAGAGAGAGAGAAAGAGCTAGAGAGAATTTAGCATCAGCTATCAGCTATTATGTAGTTGATTTAGGAGCCTGTGGGGCTTCCTCTCATGACACTTTAGTGAGCTCTGAAAATGGCAGAGAGAGAGAACAACCACCAGGTGTGTCCATCGTCTCATCCACCCTATCCTGGGACGGCAGGTAGCCTGGTGGGTAGGGGCGTTGGGTTGGGCCAGTAACCGAAAGGTTGCTGGACTGAATCCCCAAGCAGATAAGGTAAAAATCTGTTGTTCTACCCCTGAGCAAGGCAGTGCTGTCTGTGAGTCACTGTTCCCCAGGCGCCGACGACGTGGATGTTGATTAAGGCAGCCCCCCACACCTCTCTGATTCAGAGGGTTAAATGCGGAAGACACATTTCAGTTGAATGTATTCAGTTGTACAACTGACTAGGTATCCCCCTTTCCCATCCCAGCTAACCCAATCTGAATCATCAATGAATGCTGCATTGAGTAAGTGCAAAACATCAGACATTTAAAGGCAGCTGTCTTTGTGAGTGTGGTGGTTCAGTAAGTCATCATGAGGACTAGTATGGAGAACACCAGCGATACACAGTGACACTGGAGCAGGAGAGAGAGACAATGATTGTGGCGAGTGGCTCAGCTTCTCAAAGGAGGTGGGGGGCTTAAGCCCATAGTATTGCATTCCATTTTTATGAAACACATTTATTTCACATTTACATGGAACTCAAGACACACATTGTAGACTTTGATATGCCAATGTCTGGCATGATTATGTTATCGTACAGATTAGATTGGGTTGTTTTATCCCAGTCTGCTTTATGAAAACGTTGTATAACTCATTGAGTTGTATATGTCTGAAGGTAGCCCAGATGACAGTAGTCTTCTTCTCTGTCTCTCTCTCTCTGAATGGCTCTGGATATGTCCTCAGTGATGTACGGGCACGTGGATGGCCTTCATTTGTGACCCATTTATTCACAATGTGCATATTCATTAGAATGCTATTTATATGGTAGTGTGTGTCTTCTCCCCCAAGGGACCAAAATAACCCATTTGAAGATTCCCAGTCAAAAATACAGTGTTCATCTTATCAACTAAAACAATCAGCTGATACTGAAAGAATACCCATGAACAAGCATATCATAGCTCCCAACTAAATCATGCATGGCAGCCATTTTGTGCTACAGAGCTCACCACCCATCAGCTTCACTGAAGCAGTGCTGTGTTTTACCACATCAACTTTACCAGAGGCCCATCAGATAAGTTGTAACAATGTGTGGCTCACCCCCACCTCCAGCCCTACCATGCCACTGTGGTGTACCACAGGACACTTAATTATCTCTGTTCTCTATGTTCTTCTCTTAAACTTCTTATGGCTACAATCCCGTTAACAGGATCGATATGACAACAGCCAGTGAAAGTGCAGGGTGCCAAATTCAAACAACAGAAATCTCAGAATTAAAATTCCTCAAACATACATGTATCTTATACCATTTTAAATGTAATCTTGTTGTTAATCCCACCAAAGTGTCCGATTTCAAATAGGCTTTACAGCGAAAGCACCACAAACGATTATGTTAGGTCACCACCAAGTCACAGAAAAATTCTGCCATTTTTCCCGCCAAAGAGAGGAGTCACAAAAAGCAGAAATAGAGATAAAATTCATCACTAACCTTTGATGATCTTCATCAGATGACACTCATAGGACTTCATGTTAGACAATAATGTATGTTTGGTTTGATAAAGTTCTTATTTATATCAAAAAATCTGAGTTAACATTGGCGCGTTACGTTCACTAGTTCCAAAAACATCCAGTGATTTTGCATAGCCACATCAATTTTACAGAAATACTCATCATAAGTGTTGATGAAAATACAATTGTTACACATGGAATTATAGATATACCTCTCCTTAATGCAACTGCTGTGTCAGATTTCAAAAAACTTTACGGAAAAAGCAAACCATGCAATAATCTGAGAACGGCGCTCAGAAAAAAAATAAATGATCCGCCATGTCGGAGTCAACAGAAATCAGAAATAACATTATAAATATTCCCTTACCTTTGATGATCTTCATCAGAATGCACTCTCAGGAATCCTAGTTCCACAACAAATGTTTGATTTGTTCGATATTGTCCATTATTTATGTCCAAGTAGCTACTTTTGTTAGGGCGTTTAGTACACAAATCCAAACCCTCGTGCAGGTCCTGCCGAACGTCGGATGAAAAGTTCAAAAAGTTACACTACAGGTCGTAGAAACATTTCAAACTAAGTATAGAATCAATCTTTAGGATGTTTTTATCATAAATCTTCAATAACGTTCCAACCGGAGAATTCCATTGTCTGTAGAGAAGCCATGGAACGCAGGTCGCTATCATGTGAAATGCACGTGACCAGGACCTGGCTCTCTGCCAGACCTCTGACTCAAAGAGCTCTCATCCGGCCCCACATCACAGTAGCAGCCTCATTCAAGTTTCTAAAGATGGTTGACATCTAGTGGAAGCCTTAGGAAGTGCAACATAACCAATATCCCACTGTGTATTCAATAGGGGCTGGGTTGAAAATCGACCAACCTCAGATTTCCCACTTCCTGTTTGGATTTCTTCTCAGGTTTTGCCTGCCATATGAGTTCTGTTATACTCACAGACATCATTCAAACAGTTTTAGAAACTTCAGAGTGTTCTCTATCCAATACTAATAATAATATGCATATATTAGCAACTGGGAATGAGAAGCAGGAACGTTATTGAATATTTATGATAACAACATCCTAAAGATTGTTTCTATACTTAGTTTGACGAGTTTATTCGACCTGTAATATAACTTTTTGAAGTTTTCGTCCGACGTTCGCCTGGACCTGCACGAGCGTTTGGATTTGTGTACTAAACGCGCTAACAAAAGTAGCTACTTGGACATGAATGATGGACATTACCGAACAAAACAAACATTTCTTCTGGAAGTGGGAGTCCTGGGAGTGCATTCCGACGAAGATCAGCAAAGGTAAGTGAAGATTTATAATGCTTTTTATGAGTTTTGTTGACTGCATTGCTGGATTGATTTGGCGGGTAACTGTATGGCGGGTAACTGTATGGCTTCCTTTTGTGGCTGAACGCTTTTCTCAGATTATTGAATATTGTGCTTTTGCCGTAAAGATTTTTGAAATCTGACACAGCGGTTGCATTAAGAACAAGTGTATCTTTAATTCTATGTAAAACATGTATCTTTCATCAAAGTTTATGATGAGTATTTATGTTATTTGACGTGGTTCTCTGCAATTTCTCCGGATATTTTGGAGGCAATTCTAAACATGGCGCCAATGTAAACTGAGGTTTTTGGATATAAATATGAACTTAATCGAACAAAACATATATGTATTGTGTAACATGAAGTCCTATGAGTGTCATCTGATGAAGATCATCAAAGGTTAGGGATTAATTTTATCTCTATTTCTGCTTTTTGTGAACCCTGTCTTTGGCTGGAAAAATAGCTGTGTTTTTCTGTGATTTTGCGGTGACCTAACATAATCGTTTGTGGTGCTTTCGCTGTAAAGCCTATTTGAAATCGGACACTTTGGTGGGATTAACAACAAGATTACCTTTAAAATGGTATAAGATACATGTATGTTTGAGGAATTTTAATTACGAGATTTCTGTTGTTTGAATTTGTCGCCCTGCACTTTCACTGGTTATTATCATATCATCCCGTTAACGGGATTGCAGCCATAAGAAGTTTTAACCTAATTATCCTAACCTGCAACATGAATTATCTGCTATGTAAGGGATGCAGCCAACAGCAGGCTTGTTGCTGAGAAGTGTTGCCAGGCAGAGCACTCAAACTGGATTATGAAGAGGAGGGGTAGGAGAGGAGGGAGGAGAGTGAGGGAAGAGGGGGGATGGTGTGTGGGAAGGGGGAGGATGTTACTGGCAGGGAGCCAAAGTAGTGAGGGACAGATATGAGTCCCCCATACCAAAGAGAGAGCCCCCTTCCCTCTGCACTCCACCTCACCACTTGAACAGACCCCAGATGACTCAGCCTAATCCTAACAGCACAGAACCTAATTTCTATAGAACAGCACTGGGTTGCAGAGCCACAGAGCTACTACATTTTTGTGACATACTACATAAAATACCAGACCTCAAATCCCCAAGACTTCCCTTGAGATTTTATTCATCATATTAGTTACTGGTGGAAAATATGGATGTTGATTTCATGAACTCCAGTAGATATTTCAAGGGAGGTTTGGCTGGAATACACTGGAGAGATAGTATTTCATTGAAGAGCACACTGATATCCAGTTGGATAGAAAATGTCAATTGTGTCATGGCAGAGGAATAAACACACTTTCTGCTGCTTACTCCTCATTGGATTGTGCCCTTTCTGTCAAAGTAAACAGAGATTCACAATTAATTTCATAACGCGCTTGCTGTAGCTGGTACTGAGACTATGACACTGTATGAGACTAGACTGCAACAGACCACTCACAGTCCTTTATGGAAATCCCCCTCTTACAGCCGGCTGAAAGTTGCATTGGCAGCTCCTATTTGATGTTAAACAATACATCCCAATGGGGGAGAAAGGCAAGGCAAATACAGATAAGAGGAATGGTCAACTGGGAGAGGAAAACAGAAAAGGAGAGAACATATTAGTGATGGACAGAAAGGAGAGATACAGAGAGAAAAGTGTGCTCCCTTGGAATAATGAAACAGTAAATTCAAAGAGGCACTGGAGGCTTTAACCTATATTCTCATCATGTTTATTGGATTTGGGGTTACAAGTTGAACTTCCAGGGGGGAAATTGGCTTTTTGTTTGGGCTGGTTCATATACTGTGTAAATAATATTGCTGTGTGAATTAGAGGTCGACCGATTAATCGGAATGGCCGATTAATTAGGGCCGATTTCAAGTATTCATAACAATCAGATTTTTTTTTTACACCTTTATTTAACTAGGCAAGTCAATTAAGAACACATTCTTATTTTCAATGACGGCCTAGGAACGGTGGGTTCACTGCCTTGTTCAGGGGCAGAACGACAGATTTTTACCTTGTCAACTCAGGGATTCGTTTTTGCAACCTTTCGGTTACAAGTCCAACGCTCTAACCACCTGCCTTACATTGCACTCCACGAGGAGCCTGCGTGGCAGGCTGACTACCTGTTACGTGAGGGCAGCAAGAAGCCAAGGTAAGTTGCTAGCTAGCATTAAACTTATAAAAAACAATCAATCTTCACATAATCACTAGTTAACTACACATGGTTGATGATATTACTAGTTTATCTAGCATGTTTTGCGTTGCATATAATCGATGTAGTGCCTGTTAATTTCTCATCGAATCACAGCCTACTTTGCCAAAAGAGTGATGATTTAGCACTGTCATTGCACCAAACCTAACCATAAATATCAATGCCTTTCTTTAAAATCAATACACAAGTATATATTTTTAAACCTGCATATTTAGTTAATATTGCCTGCTAACATGAATTTCTTATAATTAGGGAAATTGTGACACTTCTCTTGCATTCCGTGCAAGCAGTCAGGGTATATGCAGCAGTTTGGTCCACCTGGCTCGTTGCAAACTGTGTGAAGTCCATTTATTCCTAAGAAAGACCGTAATTAATTTTCCAGAATTGTACATAATTATGAGATAACATTGAAGGTTGTACAATGTAACAGCAATATTTAGACTTAGGGATGCCACCCGTTAGATAAAATACGTAACGGTTCCGTATTTCACTCAAAGAACAAACGTTTTGTTTTTGAAAATATAGTTTCCGGATTCGACCATATTAATGACCAAAGGCTCGTATTTCTGTGTGTTATTATGTTATAATTAAGTCTATGATTTGATAGAGCAATCTGACTGAGCAATGGTAGGCAGCAGCAGGCTCGTACGCATTCATTCAAACAGCACTTTCGTGCGTTTTGCCAGCAGCTCTTCGCTGTGCTTCAAGCATTGAGCTGTTTATGACTTCAAGCCTAACATCTCCCGAGATTAGGCTGGTGTAACCGATGTGAAATGGCTAGCTAGTTAGCGGGGTGCGCGCTAATAGCGTTTCAATCGGTGACGTCACTCGCTCTGAGACTTTGAGTAGTTGTTCCCCTTGCTCCGCAAGGGCCGCCAGCTTTTGTGGAGCGATGGGTAGCGATGCTTCGAAGGTGGCTGTTGTCGATGTGTTCCTGGTTCGAGCCCAGGTAGGGGCGAGGAGAGGGACGGAAGCTATACTGTTACACTGGCAATACTAAAGTGCCTATAAGAACATCCAATAGTCAAAGGTATATGAAATACAAATGGTATAGAGAGAAATAGTCCCATAATTCCTATAATAACGACAACCTAAAACTTCTTACCTGGGAATATTGAAGACTCATGTTTGAAGGAACCACCAGCTTTCATATGTTCTCATGTTCTGAGCAAGGAACTTAAACGTTAGCTTTATTAAATGGCACATATTGCACTTTTACTTTCTTCTCCAACACTTTGTTTTTGCATTATTTAAACCACATTGAATAGGTTTCATTATTTATTTGAGGCTAAATTGATTTAATTGATGTATTATAATAAGTAAAAATAAGTGTTCATTCAGTATTGCTGTAATTGTCATTATTACAAATACATTTTTTTTTTTAATCGTCCGATTAATCGGTGTCAGCTTTTTTGGTCCTCCAATAATCGGTATTGGCGTTGAAAAATCATATTCGGTCGACCTCTAGTGTGAATATGATGTGGATGTAGGGCTGGGCGGTATACTGTATTTTACGATATGCCTGTATTGATGCACGGACCGGTTTGGGTTTTTACTTTACCTTCTATACCGGTATTTGAATGTTTAGTTTGTTAAATGTGATACGCCATATGTAACGTCCATTTTTATAGTTTACTTTGCTTCTTGGGTCCTCTCTCTCTGCTCTCAATTCATTTTAAGGGGCTTTATTGACATGGGAAACATACACTACAGTTCAAAAGTTTGGGTCACTTAGAAGTCCTTCTTTTTGAAAGAAAAGCAAAGGCATGCATCCCGGAGTCGCCTCTTCACTGATGACGTTGAGACTGGTGTTTTGTGGGTACTATTTACTGAAGCTGCCAGTTGAGGACTTGTGAAGCATCTGTTTCTCAAATAACTACCGGGGGATATGCGTCAACAGCAACCTTGGGGAATTCCTCTGAATTATCATTAACAGTAGACTCGTACATTTCCTCAACCAAAACAATGTACTCATCAAATGTCAAGATGGCTTTTTACCAAATTACCGTAAGACAGACCACGTATTCACCCTGCACACCCTAATTGACAAACAAACAAACCAAAATAAAGGCGATGGCACTAGAGCAGTCTGCAGCACCCGGTCTCACCCAACTAGAATCTAAAGTCAAATGTCTACTGATGATCTGGTGCTTCTGTCCCCAACCAAGGAGGAGCTACAGCAGCACCTGGACCTTCTGCAAAGATTCTGTCAGACCTGGAACCTGACAGTAAATCTCAGAAAGACAAAAATAATGGTGTTCCAAAAAAGGTCCAGTTGCCAGGACCACGAAAACAAATTCCATCTAGACACCGTTGCCCTATAGCACACACAAAAATAATACATACCTCAGCCTAAAGATCAGCACCACAGGTGACTTCCACAAAGCTGCGAACGATCTGAGAGACAAGGCAAGATTGGCCTTCTATGCCATCAAAAGGAACATAACCTTCAACATACCAACTAGGTCAAATTTGTCTCCACTTTTGTGGATTGGGGTGATCAGTCCTTGGTTCCAAATATTGGGGAAGATGCAAGAGCTGAGGATGATGTTAAAGAGTTTAAGTATAGCCAATTGGAATTTGTGGTCTGTATATTTTATAATTTAATTTAGGATACCATCAACCCCACAGACCTTTATGGGTAGGAGGGTTTGTATTTTGTCCTGTAGTTCATGTAATTGGAGAATCCAGTAGGTTCTGGTAGTATTTAATAGTTGATTCTAAGATTTGTATTTGATCATGTATATGTTTTTATTATTTGTTCTTTGTTATTGAGCCAAAAAGATTAGATAAGTGGTTTATCCATACATCTCCGTTTTTGATAGATAACTCTTTGTGTTGTTGTTTGTTTCGAGTTTTCCAATTTGACCAGAAGTGAACTGATTTCTGACGTGCTGTTCCTTCTTTTTCCGTAGTGTATTTCTATATTGTTTTAGTGATTCACCATAGTGAATGTGAAGGCTCAGGTTTTCTGGGTCTCTATGTTTTTGGTTGGATAGGTTTCTCAATTTCTTAATTACGTTTTTGCATTCTTCATCAAACCATTTGTCATTGTTGTTAAAATTCATAGGTTGCCTGCTTGAATTTTTTTGATTTGATAGGGAAGCTGAGAGGTCAAATATACTGTTTAGGTTTTCTACTGCCAAGTTTACACCTTCACTATTACAGTGAAACCTTTTGTCCAGGAAATTGTCGAGAAGGAATTTAATTTGTTGTTGCCTAATTGTTTTTTGGTAGATTTCCACCCTATTTTCCTTCCATCTATAGCATTTCTTAATATTATTCAGTCCCTTTGGCTTTGATGCCTCATGATTGAGCATAGCTCTGTTCAAGTAGAGTGTGATTTTTCTGTAATCTGATAGGGGTGTTAGTGGACTGACTGTGAACGCTCTAAGAGACTCTGGGTTGAGGTCAGTGATAAAGTAGTCTACAGTACTACTGCCAAGAGATGAGCTATAGGTGTACCTACCATAGGAGTCCCCTCGAAGCCTACCATTGACTATGTACATACCCAGCGTCCGACAGATCTGCAGAAGTTGTGACCCGTTTTCTTTGGTTATGTTGTCGTAGTTCTGTCTAGAGGGGCATATGCGGGAGGAAATGCTCTCACCTCCAGGTAGGTGTTTGTCCCCCTGTGTGCTGAGGGTGTCGGGTTCTTGTCCAGTTCTGGCATTTAGTTCGCCACAGACTAGTTCATGTCCCTGAGCTTGGACATTTTTACTCTCCCCCTCTAGGATGGAGAAGCTGTCATTGTTAAAGTATGGGGATTCTATTGGGGGGATATAGGTAGCATACATGAGGACATTTTTCTCTGTTGAGAAATAATTTCCTTATTAATTTCTAGCCAGATGGAAAATGTTCCTAATCTTTCCATGCCACTTTTCACACAGACCTAGCCCTGCCCTCTCCCACTCAAGAAGCACATTTGTTGTTCTTTGACCACAAAACAATTGAGTTCAATCTGCATGGTCAATGCAGCACATGCAACAATGTTGATGACAACGATGCTGTTTTTACTTTGCTTCTTAATATAAATCCACTAGCGTTCTATAATTACACTATTTGTTTGTGTTTCTTAGCAGCATCTGCAAACAGCTAGTTTGTCTTTTCTTAGCAAGTTGGGCCTAAATCCTGTTAGCCCCTAATGCTAATCGCTAATGCTATTCGCTAGCTAGCTAAATGTCAGAGTAAATCTAATTAGCTATACAGCCTGATGATACCAGTGATGGTGTAGGCCTAAATCAGCATGTTGTTTGTGCATCAGTATCTTCTAAATCAAAGAGGAATACACAAAGCAAGAATATGTTAGCTACATGAAGTAGCTAAGAGTAAACATTCAATGTCACATTCAATTATCAACACTTTGTTCCTACTCTGTCACAATAACTCCTCCCTGGCATTTTAATTTGTTGTCATGTCAAACAATACTGTATTCAAAGTGCTCACTATTATATTCTAACTATAGAATTAAAATAATTATTATATTTCCATGATTCCAACAGTTCACCCAAGTGTTTTGCTCTAAATCGCAAGTCAACATTTGGTTAAAAATAAGGCCTAGATTGTTTGCAGATATTGTGCAACCCTAAGTGGCAGAGTGAAAATTATCTCAAATGAGTGCAGGAAATGCAGGAATTGAAAATGCTGAAATATTTGTGGGGTTGAATTGAACAGTATATAACAATCAGAATGGAGAAAGACCCATTGAAATCACTTACAATGTATGTGTTGCCACGCTAGGGTCACGCACTACTCATGAAGCAAATTTAGAACTTTTATTAATAAAAAACATAAAATACCGTCAAATTCAGTGATATGATATTTTGACCATATCGCCCAGCCCTATGTGGATGATGTGGCCAGAATCAAACATTCATAGGCAGTAATGACTATAACCCCAGTTGTCTTATTGTCGCCCCCTGGAGACATTGAGGTTTACTACATCTCTCTGAGCAGATGGGCTGGCCTGTAATGGCAGGGCAGGGTGAATCCATTCTCTGGAGTGGTTTCATCTGGGTTCAAATGACCGTGTCAGTGTGAGTTATGGATACACTTTGTACAGATGTCACATCTCATTCTAGTTCCAGCAGTAACATCACAGGTCTCCCCCACTGCTCTTCCTCTATCTCCCTGACCTGGGCCTCTTCCTATTTTTCTCTCTGCGTCATTCTCTCTGCCCCCCTCCCTATATCATGGACAGACAGGCAGACAGTGTGGACACAGCCCAGGTCTTTAGGCACTACTGTTAATGAGCTGCATTCGTGCTTGGCACCCTGCCACCTGAACCGAGAGCTTGGCAATTGATGCAGCACATTTACCGCTGGACATGGGCTTGTTAATCATTAATCACTCATTTCACGTGTACATACATTCAAAACCATTCAGCAACATACTGCACTGTGGTTCCATGCAGCGTATGGTTGCGTTATGCAGTGTAAATGCCCCCCTCAGTTGGTTGTGTCACCAGGCTGTGGCCAGGTTGGAATGTTCACACACTGCTGCTGAATACTGCAGCTGCCAAGCGAAGCCCCTCTCAACTGGACGCAGATCAGTGAATGACACCATTACACATAAACACAGATGGCGGGAGAGAATATGCTTCTATTTGAGTGTGTGTGTGTGTGTGTGTGTGTGTGTGTGTGTGTGTGTGTGTGTGTGTGTGTGTGTGTGTGTGTGTGTGTGTGTGTGTGTGTGTGTGTGTGTGTGTGTGTGTGTGTGTGTGTGTGTGTGTGAGAGAGAGAGAAACAGCGTGAGGCACTGTTAATTGTTATTGTTTTGTTATTATCCCTATGTGATTAGAAAATGAAAATAGAAAATGTTTGTAAAAAATGTGTCTCCGTGTGTGTGCGTGCGTTTGTGGGAGAAACAGCATGAGGCACTCACTGTAATGTTTTGTTGACCCCTAACAAGATGGATGTCATCATTGTCTATTTTCCCCCTCTTGATTGTTACCTCTCCTGCATGTGGAGCAGTAAGTTTGCACCCAGTCCTAAGCAATCCCAGCTACTCTAGCTGATGTGGGCCCATAGCTCAAATGTAGCATAGTCTTCGACATTTCCTATCCAAAATGCCCATGATGGCCCTTGTAACTGGAGTGCACTGCTCCAGCTCTTCAGATTCCAATGCCAGGTTGTCATTAGGCTATAAGCTTTTTGTCAGTCCCTCATCCAGGCTCAGGGGAGCAGGGCAGACTACTCCTTCTCCAATCGATGATTTAAGTAAATTAATTAAATTCTGTGGTGAATGAAAACCTGTGTGCACTTGCGGCCCCAGAAGAACAGAGTTCAGACCCCCTGTCTCAGTCCACAGAGCTTAGGGTTGAAAACAGAGTCCAATGCATTGATCCTAACTGGCATCTCTATCTCTCTCCCCAGCTACCTAGACAGTTTAGACCGGATCGGTGCTCCTGACTACCAGCCCACAGAGCAGGACATTCTCAGAACCCGAGTCAAGACCACTGGCATCGTAGAAACTCACTTTGTCTTCAAGAACCTGCACTTCAGGTGAGACACTAGCTCAGTGCTCCTCTTCCTCTTCCTCAAATATCCTTCTTCTGCAGGTTTCCCCAACTGGTGGCCCACGGGGGATTTTAGCAAAGAAAAAGATTTCTTAGCAAAGAAAAAATATATACACTACTGTTCAAAAGTTTGGGTCACTTAGAAATGTCCTTTTTTTTAAAAGAAAAGCTATTTTTTTGTCCATTAAAATAACATAAAATTGAAAAGAAATACAGTGTAGACATTGTTAATGTTGTAAATGACTATTGTAGCTGGAAATTACAGATTTTTTATGGAGTATCTACATAGGTGTACAGAGGCCCATTATCAGTAACCATCACTCCTGTGTTCCAATGGCACGTTGTGTTAGCTAATCCAAGTTTATAATTTTAAAAGGCTAATTGATCATTAGAAAATCCTTTTGCAATTATGTTAGCACAGATGAAAACTGTTGTCCTGATTAAAGAAGCAATAAAACTGGCCTTCTTTAGACTAGCCGAGTATCTGGAGCATCAGCACTTGTGGGTTCGATTACAGGCTCAAAATGGCTAGAACACAAATAACTTTCTTCTGAAACTCGTCAGTCTATTCTTGTTCTGAGAAATTAAGGCTATTCCATGCGAGAAATTTCCAAGAAACTGAAGATCTCGTAGAACGCTTTGTACTACTCCCTTCACAGAACAGTGCAAACTGGCTCTAACCATAATAGAAAGAGGAGTGAGAGGCCCCGGTGCACAACTGAGCAAGAGGACAAGTACATTAGAGTGTCTAGTTTGAGAAACAGATGCCTCACAAGTCCTCAACTGGCAGCTTCATTAAATAGTACCCACAAAACACCAGTCTCTGGTCAACAGGTTCTCAAGCTTCGGGTTGGCTCATCAGGCTTCCATTGCTGAAGCTACCGGGGATGCCTCAGCTAGCTCATCAGGATTCCATTCCTCAGCTGGCTCGACAGGTTGTCAAGCCTCGGTTGGCTCGTCAGGCTCCCGCGCCTCAGCCGCCTCGTCAGGCTCCCGCGCCTCAGCCGCCTCGTCAGGCTCCCGTGCCTCAGCCGCCTCGCCAGGCTCCTGCGCCTCAGCCAGCTCGACTGGTTCCTGCGCCTCAGCCGCCTCGCCAGGCTCCTGCGCCTCAGCCAGCTCGACTGGTTCCCGCGCCTCAGCCGCCTCGCCAGGCTCCTGCGCCTCAGCCAGCTCGACTGGTTCCCGCGCCTCAGCCAACTCGACTGGTTCCCGCGCCTCAGCCAGCTCGACTGGTTCCTGCGCCTCAGCCAACTCGACTGGTTCCCGCGCCTCAGCCAACTCGACTGGTTCCCGCGCCTCAGCCAACTCGACTGGTTCCCGCGCCTCAGCCAACTCGACTGGTTCCCGCGCCTCAGCCAACTCGACTGGTTCCCGCGCATTTGCAGAATCGACCGTTCCGCTCCTGGTCCTTCTGGACCGTCCCTTTGGCCAGCGTCCTGTGGCTGGAGCCGCTCCCCCTCTATGACACTCGTTGACGCCAGTTTACTCATTATTACGCACACCTGCCACCATTGTTACGTGCACCTGCACCTCATGAGACTCACCTGGACTCGATCACCTTCCTGATTATCTCCCCTATATCTGTCACTCCCTTTGGTTCTTTCCCCGGGCATTATTGATTCTGTTTGTGTTTCATGTCTATACGCTACTCGTGTTTGTTATATTGTCCGATGTTCCGGTTATTATTAACCTTTCACGAGTATCTACCCCGGATCCGGGAGCACCCCCCGCCCCCCCCCCCCCCCCCCCCCCACACCGATTAGCATCGCTAGCATAGCGTCACAATTAAATAGTAGCATCTAAATATCATTAAATCACAAGTCCAAGACACCGAATGAAAGATACAGATCTTGTGAATAAAGTCACCATTTCAGATTTTTTAAATGTTTTACAGGGAAGACAAAATATGTAAATCTATTAGCTAACCATGTTAGCAAAAGACACCCTTTTTCTTTGTCCACCATTTTTTCTCAACACCAGTAGCTATCACCAATTCGGCTAAACTAAGATATTGATAGCCACTAACCAAGAAAAACCTCATCAGATGACAGTCTGATAACATATTTATGGTATAGGATAGGTTTTGTGCATATTTCAGGTATAAATCATAGTTTGCCATTGCAGCCAGCATCACAAATCTCACCAAAGCTCCTAGAATTACTACAGACAGCAACCTGTATTACCAATTTACTCATCATAAAACATTTCTTAAAAATACACAGCACATAGCAATGGACAGACACAGATCTTGTGAATTCAGACAACATTTCAGATTTTCTAAGTGTTTTACGGCGAAAACACAATAAATCGTTATATTAGCATACCACATACGCAAACGTTACCCGAGCACTGATTCTAGCCAAAGAGAGCGATATCATATCATCGCCAAAATATATAAATTTTTTCACTAACCTTCTCAGAATTCTTCAGATGACACTCCTGTAACATCATATTACAACATACATATACAGTTTGTTCGAAAATGTGCATATTTAGCCATAAAAAAACGTGGTTATACAATGAAAATAGTAGCAAAACAAGCCTGGAAATGTCGGTCGCCATCTTTGAGTGATCTAGTTTAATCAATAGCTAATCATATACTTGACAAAAAAATACAGGGTTGACAGGAATCGAAAGACAAATTAGTTCTTAATGCAAACGCTGATTTACATTTTTTAAATTATCCTTACTTTTCAATACAGGTTGCGCCAAGCGAAGCTATACAAAACAAGATGGCGGCGTAAGCTTTAACATTTTTCGACAGAAACACGATTTATCATCATAAATTGTTCTTACTGTGAGCTGTTCTTCCATCAGAATCTTGGGCAAAGAATCCTTTCTTGGGTCTAATCTTCTTTTGGTCGAAAGATGTCCACTTGTCCGTCGAAATGCCCACTAACGTACGACCGGGAGCCCGAAATGTGCCCAGCGCGTCAAAGTGCACAACAAAGCAATGCCTCAAAATCGCACTAAAAGGATATAAATTGCTATACAACGGTTCAAATTAACTACCTTATGATGCTGTTAACACCTATAACGGGTGAAAACATGACCGGAGAAATATTACTGGCTACACTAATGCTTGGAAAAAGAGCAGGGCGGTGTCCACCGCGCGTCCGGCGCAGCTGGAAAAGAGTTCCTACCTACAGGTTTTTTTCTTTTATAGTGGCTGTGATTGCGCAATCGATACCATTCAAAGCGTCATCACGTAAAGGCATCCAGGGGAAGACGTAAGCAGTGTCCGTATCCTCATAGCGTTCACAGTGGCCTTTAAACTGACTCCAGATCAGGGGCCAAAATGTGTGAAATCTGACTCCATGTCAGGGAAATTGCTGTAGAATGAGTTCTGTTCCACTCAGAGACAAAATTCTAACGGCTATAGAAACTAGAGAGTGTTTTCTATCCAATAATAGTAATAATATGCATATTGTACGATCAAGAATTGAGTAAGAAGCCGTTTCATCTGTAGAGACAATTATGCTAATTTGAAACCGCACCCCCTATAGTCGCAAGAAGTTAAACTTACCACCTGCACTTGCTTTCCGACTCCCAGCATATACATTACAATACAAATTATGATGTTTTAGTCAAACATATCTGTTTGGGGTGCTTGCGGTCAATTTGCAGTCTACAAATTATTTTTTATTATGTTCTGGCGATCCGCTCAAGAAGAAATCTGCCCTCGACTGAATCTAGTTGATGATCCCTGCTCTACTGCAACTACTTTATTTTTTATTATATTCAACTCCTTTCAGTATTTAGGTTGATCCATTACAAAATAGATGCATTGGTTATGCTGCATTTACATTGATCTTTTCATGAAACCATGTAAAGGGAATACTTGGTAAATACAGTATGTGTGCTTAAATGGAGATTGTCATACAGTTGAAGTTGGAGGTTTACATACACTTAGGTTGGAGACATTAAAACTTGTTTTTCAACCACTCCACAAATGTCTTGTTAACAAACTATAGTTTTGGCAAGTCGGTTAGGACATCTACTTTGTGCATGACACAAGTAATTTTTCCAACAATTGCTTACAGACACATTATTTCACTTAGAATGCACTGTATCACAATTCCAGTGGGCCAGAAGTTTACATACACTAAGTTGACTGTGCCTTTAAACAGCTTGGAAAAATCCAGAAAATGATGTCATGCTTTAGAAGCTTCTGATAGGCTAATTGACATCATTTGTGTCAATTGGAGGTGTACCTGTGAATGTAGGCCTTGAAATACATCCAAACTCAGTGCCTCTTTGCTTGACATCATGGGAGAATCAAAAGAAATCAGCCAAGACCTCAGAAATAAAATTGCAGACCTCCATAAGTCTGGTTCATCCTTGGGAGCAATTTCCAAATGCTTGAAGGTACCACGTTCATCTGTACAAACAATAGTACGCAAGTATAAACACCATGGAACCACGCAGCCATCATACCGCTCAGGAAGAAGACGCGTTCTGTCTCCTAGAGATGAACGTACTTTGATGCGAAAAGTGCAAATCAATCCCAGAACAACAGCAAAGGACCTTGTGAAGATGCTGGAGGGAACAGGTACAAAAGTATCTATATCCACAGTAAAACGAGTCCTATATCGACATAACCTGAAAGGCCGCTCAGCAAGGAAGAAGCCACTGCTCCAATACCGCCATAAAAAAAGCCAGACTACGGTTTGCAACTGCACATGAGAACAAAGATCTTACTTTTTGGAGAAATGTCCTCTGGTCTAATGAAACAAAAATAGAACTGTTTGGCCATAATCACCATCGTTATGTTTGGAGGAAAAAGGGGGAGGCTTACAAACCGAAGAACACCATCCCAACCGTGAAGCACGGGGGTGGCAGCAGCATGTTGTGGGGATGCTTTGCTGCAGGAGGGACTGGTACACTTCACAAAATAAATGGCTTCATGAGGAAGGAAAATTATGTGGATGGAAAATTATGTGGATATATTGAAGCAACATCTCAAGACATCAGTCAGGAAATTAAAGCTTGGTCACAAATGGGTCTTCCAAATGGACAATGACCCAAAGAATACTTCCAAAGTTGTGGCAAAATGGCTTAAGGACAACAAAGTCAAAGTATTGGCGTGGCCATCACAAAGCCCTGACCTCAATCTTATAGAAAATGTGTGGGCAGAACTGAAAAAGCGTGTGCGAGCAAGGAAGCCTACAACAACCTGACTCAGTTACACCAGCTCTGTCAGGAGGAATGGGCCAAAATTCACCCAACTTACTGTGGGAAGCTTGTGGAAGACTACCCAAAACATTTGACCCAAGTTAAACAATTTAAAGGCAATGCTACCAAACACTAATTGAGTGTATGTAAACTTCTGACCCACTGGGAATGTGATTAAAGAAATAAAAGCTGAAATAAATAATTCTCTGTACTATTATTCTGACATTTCACATTCTAAAAATAAAGTGGTGATCCTAACTGACCTAAGACAGGGAATTTTTACTAGGATTAAATGTCAGGAATTGTGAAAAACTGAGTTTAAATGTATTTGGCTAAGGTGTATGTAAACTTCCGACTTCAACTGTACACACATGGATTCTACCCTAGGTTTTTCCATTATTGTACCATGGAAATTAAAATGTTATTTTTTATAAATATATGAGCACTGAGATCAGTACAGTGCACTGGGAGAAAAGAAGCTGTGACTTAATCTACATTTTAATTCTATGCTCTAGTTAATTACTCTAGAACTGCCAAATCTGGAGACATACTATTCAACCTTAAATTATTCAGTATTATCTGGTGTACAATAAAAAAAAGTGGGATGTGTAAAAAAAATAAATCTGCAATTTACCTTGTTTAGCTTGGTGTAACACGATCATGTTACAATAAAAAAAATGTCTGTCACAAAACAGAGAGCTTGTATTTTTCCTCTGTTCCTCACAGTGGCCTGCCTGACTGCCTACTAAGTGCTAGCACAAAGCAGCTCTTTGTTCATCTCCTTCTCTCACTTAGTCAGCTGATTGAGAACAAAAAAGACAGGATGAAAATAATGTGTTAATATAATATGTTTAAATCAGTGGTGTGCAGAGAGAGGCTGCAGGGTTGTCGGGTTGTCGTGTTCCATTCATTCCTGATCCTATGACTGTCTCTCTGACAGGCTTTTTACTAAAGCTAACATAATGTTCCGGTACTGAAGAAAAACTGTTTTAGTTTAGTGGTCCAGGACTTTTTCCAGTAACCCCAGCAGCTCGAGGTTGTCCTGACCTTAAATACTGTATATACAGCTCTGGAAAACATTGAGACCACTGCAAAATTATCAGTTTCTCTGGTTTTACTATTTTTAGGTATGTATTTGGGTAAAATGAACATTTTAGTTTTATTCTATAAACTACTGACAACATTTCTCCCAAATTCCAAATAAAAATATTGTCATTTAGAGCATTTATTTGCAGAAAATGACAACTGGTCAAATATAACTAAAAAGATATAGTGTTGTGGACCTCGAATAATGCAAAGAAAATAAGTTCATACTTATCCTCCACCACATGTCACAGTGGGTGTGAGACACTGTGGCTTGTAGGCCTCTCCAGGTCTCGCAGCCACTGTGACATTTGGTGGAGGATCGGTGATGATCTGGGGGTGCTTCGGCAAGGCTGGAATCGGGCAGATTTGTCTTTGTAAAGGACGCATGAATCAAGCCACGTACAAGGTTGTCCTGGAAGAAAACTTGCTTCCTTCTGCTCTGATGTTCCCCAACTCTGAGGATTGGTTTTTCCAGTAGGACAATGCTCCATGCCACACAGCCAGGTCAATCAAGGTGTGGATGGAGAACCACCAGCCCAATCATGGCCAGCCCAATCTTCAGACCTGAACCCCATTGAAACCTCTGGAATGTGAACAAGAGGAAGATGGATGGTCACAAGCCATCAAATAAAGCCAAGCTGCTTGAATTTTTGCATCAGGAGTGGCATAAAGTCATCCAATAGCAATGTGAAAGACTGGTGGAGGGCATGCCAAGACGCATGAAAGCTGTGATTGAAAATCAGGGTTATTCCACCAAATATTGATTTCTGAACTCTTCCTAAGTTAAAACATTAGTATTGTGCTGTTTAAAAATTAATATGAACATATTTTCTTTGCATTATTCGAGGTCTGATAACACTGCATCTTTTTTGTTATTTTGACCAGTTGTCATTTTCTGCAAATAAATGCTCTAAATGACAATGTTTTTATTTGGAATTTGGGAGAAATGTTGTCAGTAGTTTATAGAATAAAACAAATATTTTCATTTTACCCAAACACATACCTATATATAGTAAAACTAGAGAAAATGATAATTTTGCAATGGTCTCTTAATTTTTTCCAGAGCTGTATATCTACAGTAGTAGTAGGATACCTTCTGTGGCTGCAAACACTTTGAAACCCCAAGTTTCTTCAGATGTAGGGAGGGGCTCAAAATTGGGCTCCCAAGTGGCGCAGCGGTCTAAGGCACTGCATCTTAATGAAAGAGGCGTCACTGCAGTCCCTAGTTCGAATCCAGGCTGTATCACATCTGGCCACAATTGGGAGTCCCATAGGGTGGCGCACAAAGTTGTCCGGGTTTGTAAAGCATTGTAAATAAAAATGTGTTTTTTGTTTTTCTGTGAGCGTGTAACGGATGGTGTGTGTTCTGTAGGCTCTTTGATGTGGGAGGACAGAGGTCGGAGAGGAAGAAATGGATCCACTGCTTTGAGGACGTGACAGCCATTATCTTCTGTGTGGCACTGAGTGGGTATGACCAGGTGCTGCATGAAGATGAGACCACGGTAAGTCGCAAACACACCATGAATTAATTGTGTCCATATCTCCGTACAGCCCTCTACAGTGCAGCACATTCAATTCCATTTAATTTGAGTCATATATGTTTCCTTCGTTGAAGACATCAACATAATGAACAGCAGGGGCTTTGTACTGTACACATCCCTGGTTTCCTGCTACTCATGTTGAGGTTAGGGTTCACAATTACCATGCCTTTTATCCATGGATCCTCCTTCCTGTACTGTAAACAGGTTTAGCTAGCTCTGCTATGAAACGCATTGAAAATGTAGAGTAGCTTATAATGATATGACCATTTACATGTAAGTGTAGATTCATTTTGGATTTGAATTTTTTGATACGCAAAATATGTGAGGTGCTGTCCATAACACAACATTATAAATTAGACCACACAGTTAGGCTACTTTATTTCTCTCCATGCAAACACAGCAGTCACACTTCCCATCTGGTTCCACCCAGTCCTCTACCATAACCTCTAGTTGTATCAGCTGCTGTTTGTGCTAGGGTTGGCATAACTGTATAACCGTGTAACCGACGGTTATGGTGTAAACCGTCATGAAAATAAAATGAACCGTCATAACTGTAAAAAAAAAACATTTTTGCTGTGTGTGTATGGAACAAACGGCTGACTGAAGACGGGAGGGCCGGGCATTCGTGCGTTTGAGTATGTTTCTGTCGTAACATGGACTCTTATCAAGATGACAAAATTGTTCCTCCTCGCTGAAACAAGGAAATTAGTCTTGGGTTGCCTAGGCAACGCCCCCCGGAATGAAGCAGCAGCATCACACATATAAATAGAATTAATAGAACAGGCTTGGAACTTCTAACCCTGGCAATTTGACTGAGTAAGGTCTATCTGTAGTCCGACTGCAGTGTCAAATCGGAGGGCCTGTTGTCCGGACCTCTGGCAGTCTCTATGGGGGTGCCACAGGGTTCAATTCTCGGGCCGGCTCTCTTCTCTGTATACATCAATGATGTCGCTCTTGCTGCTGGTGATTCTCTGATCCACCTCTATGAAGATGACACCATTCTGTATACCTCTGGCTCTTCTCTGGACACTGTGTTAACTAACCTCCAGACGAGCTTCAATGCCATACAACTCTCCTTCCGTGACCTCCAACTGCTCTTAAATACAAGTAAAACTAAATGCATGCTCTTCAACCGATCGCTGCCCACACCTGCCTGCCCGTCTAGCATAACTACTCTGGACGGTTCTGACTTGAATATATGGACAACTACAAATACCTAGGTGTCTGGTTAGACTGTAAACTCCAGACTCATATTAAGCATCTCCAATCCAAAATTAAGTCTAGAATCGGCATCCTATTTCACAACAAAGCATCCTTCACTCATGCTGCCAAACATACCCTCGTAAAACTGACTATCCTACTGATCCTTGACTTCAGCGATGTCATTTACAAAATAGCCTCCAACACTCTACTCAGCAAATTGGTTGCAGTCTATCACAGTGCCACCCGTTTTGTCACCAAAGCCCCATATACTACCCACCACTGCGACCTGTATGCTCTCGCTGGCTGGCCCTCGCTTCATATTCGTCGCCAAACACACTGGCTCCAGGTCATCTATAAGTATTTTCTAGGTAAAGCCCCGCCTTATCTCAGCTCACTGGTCACCATAGCAGCACCCACTGTAGCACGTGCTCCAGCAGGTATATCTCACTGGCCACCCCCAAAGCCAATTCCTCCTTTGGCCACCTTTCCTTCCAGTTCTCTGCTGCCAATGACTGGAACGAACTGCAAAAATCACTGAAGCTGGAGACTCATATCTCCCTCACTAACTTTAAGCACCAGCTGTCAGAGCAGCTCACAGATCACTGCACCTGTACATAGCCCATCTATAAATAGCCCATCCAACTACCTCATCCCCATACTGTTATTTATTTATTTATTTTGCTCCTTTGCACCCCAGTATCTCTACTTGCACATTCATCTTCTGCACATCTATCACTCCAGTGTTTAATTGCTATATTTAAATTATTTCACCACTATGGCCTATTTATTGCCTTACCTCCCTTATCCTACCTCATTTGCACTCACTGTATATAGACTTTTTCTACTGTATTATTGACTGTATGTTTGTTTATTCCATGTGTAACTCTGTGTTGTTGTTTGTGTCGCACTGCTTTGCTTTATCTTGGCCAGGTCGCAGTTGTAAATGAGAACTTGTTCTCAACTGGCCTACCTGGTTAAATAAAGGTGAAAAATGTAAAAATACATTTAAAAAACTACATGCCATGCCCACCACGTGCCCACTGCCATTGATTGAGGCGAGGGTAGTGCCACGTGAGAGTTGGGTTGGCTGCACTAGCTAGCTAGCTAACATTACCTTCCTATCAGTAACGTTAACAGAACGGTGAGAAAGCAGTGCTCAGCAGGCGGGGCAAAGGACAATGTGTACCGGGGTCCTATTTAGCTAGCTAGCTACTTCCCTCGGCATAATGTTAACAGAACTGTGGAAAGAAGTGCTCGGCAGGCAGGGGCGAAGGACACTGTGTAGCAGTGTTTTAGTTAGCTAGCAAGCAACTTCCTTTTTTTTTTGGCAGTTTGTGCATTACCGCCACCTACTGTGCTGGAGTGTGGGCCAGAGACAGCGCTAGCAGTGGGTGCGGCATGTTGTGGGCACAGCATGTAGTAACCACTGTCTGCAGATAGACATTATTGATTTGACAGGTAAACTCATGGGTACACTTGCAATGGCTGCCTGGTATTGCGATGCAATGTTCTTTCAAATGTTAGCTGATGTGGCTCATACAATTGAATGTATTTTTGCAATGTCAGTTGAGTTTAATTTATAAATCGCAGCACATATTTCAGCTCATATTTTACTTCCTGCTTTGCTGCTATCGGTACACTTGAATGGGGATGTCCGTTGACTTGAATGGGGATGTCCGTTGTATTCATTCTATTTTTATGGCAGCAAATGCAGTCAGGAGAGGAGAACGTGTGTTTCTGGGTTTATTTTTTAATATTAATATAGCGAGGTCAAGATAATCCTATTTGAAAACACAACTAAATGTATCAGAGTAGATTTACAGACATGATAAACCAAAAAAGGAAGGCTCTATTGGCTCTGTTGAAATATGAACTATGCGTCTGACAGTCTCAATTGAACTATGCCTCTGACAGATTGACAGACTCCTAAATCAAAGTCATATTTGTTTACTCCTGGACTCATATGCACAGGCCCGCACGCGTGTGCGACTGCACACACACACACACACACACACACACACACACACACACACACACACACACACACACACACACACACACACACACACACACACACACACTACTTCAACAAACAAATTTGCATTTATCTCTCGCTCTCTCTGTCTGGCTGTCTTTTCCTGTTTTTCCTCTTCATGCAAGTACTGGCACACCCTCAAAGATGTGCACAGCAGTGCAGATTTTCTACAGCAATCTTGTCCATTAATTTGACTGCGAGGTTTGGTTTGGGTTCTTCCTGCCTGCTCTACAGATTTTTCCTTTCACCGTTGGGGGGAGTGTGTGTGTGTGTGTGTGTGTGTGTGTGTGTGTGTGTGTGTGTGTGTGTGTGTGTGTGTGTGTGTGTGTGTGTGTGTGTGTGTGTGTGTGTGTGTGTGTGTGTGTGTGTGTGTGTGTGTGTGTGTGTGTGTGTGTGTGTGTGGGAGCGAGCGGGTGCAAGCATGCATACATGCGTTGTGTTTGAGAGGGGGGAGATGAGTTGATTTGGGCTCTCGTGCATGTCCATCTCTGTTCCACTGCGCTCCCGCAACCCCCCAGCAGCTCTCTCGTCTCTCCTTCAACGTCTTCTCGTCTCAGCTCCTCTCATCTCTCGCCATCGGCTGTCCTCTCTAACCAATCGACAAATGCTAAAAACCCACCTGGTTCCACAGAGGGCCCTCCCACCAAACATGCACAGGTATGAAACCTTTCACAGGGACAAAGAATCCAAAATCATCTGGAAAGAGTTGAAAGCAGCACTCCTTTTGGTTGTGATGTGATTATGTGTGTGTGTTCAGCATGTGTGTGTGTTTACCTGGGATTTTCACTGTGAGGATATGATTGAATGTATATGGGCGGCAGGTAGCCTAACTGTTAAGAGCGTTGGGCCAGTAACGGAAAGGTCACTGGTTGGAATCCCTGAGCTGACGAGGTGACGCATCTGTGGATGTGCCCTTGAGCAAGGCACTTAACTCTAATTGCTCCTGTAGGTTGCTCTGGATAAGAGTGTCTGTAAAAATGTATATATGACACTGTTTTATGTATGTGTTGCCTTGTTCTCAAAGTTTTACTTATCAGATGCTGATTCACCTCATGAGATACATGTTTAATTACAGTTATTAGTTTTCTTATCTCCTCTCTTTCTTTGTCTTATATTTTCTACAAGAACTCCAATCTCTGACTTATCTTATGTACTCTTTTGGATTGTTCTGTAATTGGCTCTTTCAGTGATTTCCTCTGCTCTATTTAATTTGATTGGCTCTCTCAGGGCTTTCCTCTGCTCTATTTAATCTGATTGGCTGTCTCAGGGCTTTCCTCTGCTCTTAATCTGATTGGCTGTGCGAGCCCTCTCTGGTGCTCTAATTGGATTGTAATTGGCTGTGAAGGAGGTGTCATGACTGTGTTCTCTGTCTTTTCCACTGTGATTGAGAACAAGGCAAAAATTCACTCACATCAGAGAGAGTGTCTGCTTTCAACTCTGAATTAACATTTAAGCAGGCAAACACAATGGTGAAATAACATAAAATACCTAGAAATGTATTCGCATGCCTTCCCATCTCTGTTCTAGAGAGAAGCATACAGAGTTTGTCCTAGACTTAGGCTACCTGGGTCGTTCCACCAATTCGGTGTCTTTTGAGAAGTGTAACTTGATCAAAACAAACTTTTGATTTCACTTAATTTACTTGAATGCAAGCTTCACAAACATGTTTTATTTGTAAAACTTTTCTATCCTGTCTATCTATGGGTAACAGGGTTGACGTTTTATGCTTGACCCGCACAGTTTCCCACAACAAAACACCAGAAAATGGGCAAAAAGAGTAGAACCAGCTCACCTGCTTTTAAACTATGATTTGACTATTAGATGTTCAGTGTTTCTTTAAAATAATATATTTAAAAAGGAATAGTTTCACCATATTAAAACGAGAGTTCAGTTCACGTAACAGGGTTGGCCTTAAAATGAGGGACAGACGTAAAATAATCACTAATCACATTAAATAAATTATCATCTTTAGAAATTACTTTTTCAAAGCAACACAATAAGTAGGGTGATGGTGACTTATTTTAGGATGATGTGGGTTAAAATCTTAGAAGTGACACAGGGTTGACGGAGGGACATGTGAAAATGTTAAATTTTGGCACTTTAGCAAGCCTTTATTCTTATTAACAAAATCTGATTTATTGAATTCTCCATGTGGTCTATATTAAAGGGCACTTAATTTAATATATATAGCCTTTTAAAATTCAATATTGGTGCACAATTTCTACTTAAAATATTAAAAGGCACTATTTTCGTGGAACGACCTACCTAATAACATTGTGCATGAACTTGGCTAACCTCCAAGGATGCTGCGTACTTGTCATACTTAACATATTACCATGACACTGTGGCAAACAGGATCATGATAATGAAATAATGTAGACACTGTATTTTAGAATGTTCTGGGCTCTTACGGGAAACTCCTGGAAAGGGTCTACAGTTTAGTTTCTGTTCTGCTTTGTAGTTTCCTGTCTTCACTTGATTCTTCTCTTATTTTGTGTGTGTGTGTGTGTGTGTGTGTGTGTGTGTGTGTGTGTGTGTGTGTGTGTGTGTGTGTGTGTGTGTGTGTGTGTGTGTGTGTGTGTGTGTGTGTGTGTGTGTGTGTGTGTGTTGTGTGTGTGTGTGTGAGAGACATAGTTAGAAAGAGAGCCACACAGCAGACTGACTGACATGTTGTTTTCTCTACCCACAGAACCGCATGCATGAGTCTATGAAGCTGTTCGACAGCATTTGTAACAACAAATGGTTCACAGACACCTCCATCATTCTATTTCTCAACAAGAAGGACATATTCGAGCAGAAAATTAAGAAATCTCCCCTTAGTATCTGCTTCTCGGAGTACACAGGTAATTGATGAAGAGTGGAGGCTGCTGAGCTAGGAGAAAAGAGAGGGATGTAGTAGCAGCAGGAGGGACAACTAGAAGAAGGGCTAGTGTGGGAGGGAGGGATAATGTGTAGAAAGGCTTGAAGCTCAGAATAGTTACTCATCCCTTACCTGGCATGACTCCATGTTATCATCTTAGGGCTTATAGTGCAGAGCAGCCAAGGAGTATGTCTGGCATGCTGTACTCTCTGTGTAAACCAAGGCCTCCCTCCGCAGTTACACGATAATCCAGCCACTTAGAAAGACATTAGGTTTTACATTAGGTGTGAAATATTTGAAAAAACGATATCTTTTTTTATCCATTCTTCAGTTTTTCTTGTCCTCATATCCTTCTTTTGTTTTGTCTGCTTTTCTTCCACTTTTATTTTCCTCTTTCTATTTATCTTTTATTTTATTCAACCCACCTTCTTTCCACATCCTGCCTCTCTCTGGTCCTGGTCCATATTTTCTCCATTTCTTCTTTCTCTTGCCCTTTCAAACCTTTTTGCAGGCGCGGACACCTTCATAGAGGCAGTGGCCCACATTCAGTCTCAGTACGAGAGCAGGAACAAGTCCCTCCACAAGGAAGTGTATGCTCACGTCACCTGTGCCACCGACACCAACAACATCCAGTTTGTGTTTGACGCTGTCACCGACGTCATCATCGCCAACAACCTGCGTGGTTGTGGCCTGTATTAACCCAGAGGATAGACCCAATGTGTCCCTGGATTGACCCTTCTCCTCCACTTTTCCCTCACCCACATATCAAATTAATTCACCTTTTAGATTTGTTCAATATTAAGACATTTTAATTCCGTTGCATAAAGAGAGACAGCTGTTTTTTTTTGCCTCAAGCATTGAACACCATTAGTCGAAGTGAATACAGGAAAGAGAGATAATCCTTGACTGGAACAATTAGTTTAGTGTCTTAAAGAATATACATTTTGACAATCACTCACCTGCAAAACTGTTCAAGACAATCTTGACATCCATGGTGAATCACATTTCCGAAGAAAGAATGCAGATATTATAGACATGCATTTGATACATTTGTAGAAAAGTCATGTTAGCGGTAGGTTATTTCAGAAGATATGCTGTTTTACTAAAACACTAAGGCAGTTATTGCTGTTGTGTAACCGTGTGTAAGTGGCATTGGGTCACCACCAGAGATAAACTATCATCTACAGGTTACAAGGAAAACTGCTCATCTTTACCAACAAAGTATCTATTGTAATTTGGCATTTTGCTTATTGAGTAATAGTCATCTGATATGAAAGGAATTTGTGCCTGGACGGTTTTGTGAAACACTTTTAAAGTTGGAATCGGAGTTGATGAGTTGGGGATTTGTTTGCGGCTAATGGAAGATGGTACTGTATAAATAATGTGAATTTTTGGGTGGACTTTTTTTCTTCTGTTCTGCTTATACAGTATGTCATGTAGGTTCTGAGATGTTAGTCTTGGAAGGCTTTTTTTTGTTGTCACTACAAGTTTTGTGAGATTCAATGATTGGGTTTGAAATGTGTAAGGTTTGAAAGTACAACCAAATATTTAATTTACACTGCAGTGGCCTTACTGAAGGGTACATTTTTACTAAACAGTGTAATTGGTTAAGAAACGGAGACCATTTATAATGCAAATTGGTAGGAGTGACAATCAACGTAGTCACTGCCTGAAGTTGAGTTAGAGCTGATAGTTAGAGATGTAGAAATATTCAACTGTCATATTTAGTCTATAATTTCCTGTTGCAGTTTAGGTGCCTCAGCAGTCTCAATCAAGCACTTGGAGTTGTTTACCTTATGGTGATTGGCCTGGCTATGTCAGTAGCTATTTTATCTTACTGGTGCCAATGCCATATTTAATGGGAGAGTCAATAGGCTAAGGAGCAGGGAGTTTCTAATGTGTGTGTTAGAGCAGATAAGGTAGTATCTGTTTGTGGTATACTGTAAGAGAGAAGATTAGGTATCTGTGGATTAATTATCCAGGAAACAGCTGTTCCATTCCTCATTACACAGACCCTCAGGGAGGACACCAAATGTCACAACACCCTCCCCTGTTCTTCTGCCAAATAATGCCAAACCACTCTAAGAAGGGTCAAAACTTCTTGGTTTCTTGCCAAATAATATGCCGCTTCCTAAATCGGGGGGTGGTCTGATACCACCCTCCTCGTTTAGCTGTACAAAAACCTGTACTCGTTTCTTGTCATGGCTGTAGGAATCTCCATCTCTTAGAAAGTACTAATTTGTCTGCCTCACAGCATCACACCCATGTAGGTGCCGGGTGAGTGGGGGTAGGGAAGATGTTACCATGATGATCGTTCTCAGCACCACGCCTGCCTTAGCTGGTAGGTGCAGCCTCGTGTGTCAGGAGACTCTGATACTCTAGTCACTGCAGTGATTCTAGGGGCTCTGTAAAATATTTGTTGACTGTACTGCTGTACACTAAAATGTCATTGCAGTAAGATACTGTGTGTTGCTTCGGTAGATGCACAGGACACGGGAGGCAAAGGCTGTGCCAACCCTCAGGCCAGTTAGTTCTCCACAACAGGACATGAACTCTAAATTGTCATGAGCAGACAAGTTCTCATTCTGTGCCAAATCTGTTGAGACAGTGTTCATGTGCTACATTTGACATTTTATGAACAATAAGAAGCAATGGAGAATGACTGCCCCCTCTCATTGAAGCCACAGAAGTTCAAGGCCGACCGTGGTACTTTGTGGTGAATCTTCATGTAAAGAAACATATATTTTTTAAGACAATCTTGGTACCAATAATTGCTTCTAATACACCAGATGTATGTCCTTGAACGGATTATTTTACAATCGCACACAGAACAAGTTATAAGTATAATTTAGTTGCTATTTGCAGCCTGCAGTACCACGGTCAACCTTCTACTTAGTGAGAGGGGGCAACACTGAGCTATCCTGCAATGTCACTTCCTGGAGTAGCTCAAACTACGCATGTCATATCTCCATGAGATGCCATCTTAATTAATGGTGTCACATGATCAATGGCTTTGCCCATTCATATATACAGTCATTGAGTATGTTTACATGCACAGTAATAATTAGATATTAAACTGATTATGGCAGTAGGCAGATTTTGCAATAGTCATGTAAACACCTTATCTTAATCGGTGTCAGGTCAAAATCGAAGTAGGCATATGCTGATTAAAACACCTGGTTTTCTGAGCAATCTTTCGAATGATTAGGACATGTAAACATCTTAATCGGCGCTCCAGCTGTGTATTTGATCTGTGCATGTTCTAGCACCTGCCGAGCGAGCCTCCCTCTTCCGCGAATGAAGTGAGCAGAACAACTGAATGTATGCGCCTAAGAAGTAGTTTTCAAATGCAAACTTTTTATGACTGAAATCAGAATAAAATATGTTTCCCAAAAATGACATGGTCACTGTGGTAGAACGTTTATTTTGATTGGCGGTTTTCTACATTTATCAGAGTGCCATCAGGTAGCCTGATTTCAGATGTGTCCATGTAAACAGGATTATTAGGGAAATCGTTCTTCTTGCAAAGCATTTAAACATTTTAATCAAACTATTATATGAATCTGACTATCCACGCTAATGGAATTATTGTGTAGATGTAACCGTACTCATTGATGAGAAGCATGTCTGTGCTGCGCTGTCAGCAAGCTCTCAGATTCCCAGCTGGAGTTATAATCTCTTCTTTACCAGAGACTAAACTAAGACAGAAGCCATCAGATTCAGATTCTGGAGGGCATGTGTAAGTCCCAGAGCACCCACCCAGACAGTCTGTCTCTGCTCATCTTATAGCCTTGCCTTAAACCTGACTGATGGCAAATAAAGCCTATGTCCAGGGCAGAGAGAACACTGGGTAATAGAGTTTATGTCCACAGTAGTGAGACTGATGGATAATGAAGTCTTAGGGCCAAGGTAAAGAGACAGATTCGTAAGTGTGTCTGTCTGCTGGAGAGAAACAGATGGGAGGTACAATATGTTGCCCTGAGTAAACTGGATCTCAGGTCTAGTGGGTACCAAGAGAGAGAGAAAGAGAAATAGTAGTGAATATCATGTGCAATAGTGGAGTCCCCTGATGTAATAGAGATTAGCCTTGGTGAAGGCTGAGATGGTTCATGTACCGTAGGTACCTAGCTGTTGTACAGTTGATTGGGTGTCAGCCTCTCCGAGTCCCCAGTTTGTGAGTCCCAATCCTCACACACACACACACACACACACACAGAAGAGCTCCCTATCACAGCAGGCAAAACATACCAGTATTTCGACTGCAGCCATAAATAATAAAACAGTCGGCACAATAGAACTTTGAAAAGCAGAATTCTTAAATCCTCCTTCGACTTTCCCTGAATGCATTTCACCTTGTGTTACACAAAGACTGCCTCTGCATCAGCATGGGAGGAATACATTGGAAACTATTCTCTGGAGCTTACCAAAAACTCATGAAGAAATTCAATTTACACCACCCACAAGCAGCACTAGGATGCTGACAGTACAGTACGTCATGGTATGATTGAAGTACCTGTTTTCTAGTAGGTGTTGTTTGTGTCTCACTGCTGTAATTATTGTTTGCTCATTCGCTTCTTTCGTTGTTGTGATTATTTATTGAAGGGTGTGTTTATATGAAGGAAATAATAAAGCACCACATGAAACTATGTGTCTGACCCTCCCTTCCCCTCTCGCTCGCTCTCTCTCTCTGATCAAGTTTGTGTATGCACCGTGCAGGGAATGTTTTGCTCTTCCTGTCTCTATCTGTCTCTCCTTTCTTTCTTTCTTTCTTTCTATTCGATTCAAAGTGCTTTATTGGCTTGGGAAATATATGTTTACATTGCCAAAGCAAGTGAAATAGATAATTAACAGAAGTGAAATAAATAATTTAAAAAACTCTCTCGCTCTCTGTTTTCTCTTGTCTGATGGGAATGCTACTGAACTACTGTCCTTTGCACAGCACACTCATTCAGTAACACACACTTTACACTAATACACAATGCCTCATTCAGTAACACACACTTTACACTAACACACAATTCCTCATTCAGTAACTCACACTTTACACTAACACACAATGCCTCATTCAGTAACTCACACTTTACACTAACACACAATGCCTCATTCAGTAACTCACACTTTACACTAACACACAATGTCTCATTCAGTAACACACACTTTACACTAACACACAATGCCTCATTCAGTAACACACACTTTACACTAACACACAATTCCTCATTCAGTAACTCACACTTTACACTAACACACAATGCCTCATTCAGTAACTCACACTTTACACTAACACACACTGCCTCATTCAGTAACTCACACTTTACACTAACACACAATGCCTCATTCAGTAACACACACTTTACACTAACACACAATGCCTCATTCAGTAACACACACTTTACACTAACACACAATGCCTCATTCAGTAACTCACACTTTACACTAACACACAATGCCTCATTCAGTAACACACACTTTACACTAACACACAATGCCTCATTCAGTAACACACACTTTACACTAACACACAATGCCTCATTCAGTAACTCACACTTTACACCAACACACAATGCCTCATTCAGTAACACACACTTTACACTTTACACTAACACACAATGCCTCATTCAGTAACTCACACTTTACACTAACACACAATGCCTCATTCAGTAACACACACTTTACACTTTACACTAACACACAATGCCTCATTCAGTAACACACACTTTACACTAACACACAATGCCTCATTCAGTATTTAACTATTTCTCTCCATCCTCTGCCTTTATCTCTCTCTGTATGAATCTTGATAGTATGGCAGTGAATGGATAAGTGGTCTGGTCTCTTTCTCTCTCCTGCCCCCTGTCTGTCAGCAGGATCATTGTCAGACACACATCCACTGACCAAAGCAGCAGCTGCCAGCTGCCTCTCATTATGCCTCATTCTGATTCTAACTATTCCATGTTCTTTATCGCAGAGCTCAATTATTCTGATTGGTTCAACTCAGTCACATGATAGACCCATTCTTCTCCTACGTAGCAGTCCTGTCTGGGTGCTTTGCGATGCTCACTCTCTACTGTCGGCTTACTGTCCTCAAGTCATGAAGCTTGGTTCAACTATTCCTGCTTGGTTTTTATTGCTCTGAGGCTAACCTTTCCACGTTCTCTGTTTCTCCCTCCCTCCCTCTCTTCCTCATCCTTGCTCTCTCTTCCTCCTCCCTCTGCTTCTATCCTCCTTTTCTCTCCACTGCAGAATCGCATGCACGAGTCTCTTATGCTGTTCGATTCCATCTGTAACAACAAATTCTTCATTGACACTTCCATCATTCTCTTCCTCAACAAGAAAGATCTGTTTGCCGAAAAGATCAAGAAATCTGCCTTGAGTATCTGTTTCCCTGAGTATACAGGTAAGATGTTGTACCTTTGTAAATTGGCCAAAACATATTTGCTAGCTGAAAGCCTGCTCTTTAGTCTGCAAAATCCACTTAGGTCTTGACCATGTGATGTTGAAGTGAGTTGACATTGTGGTACATACAACTGAGGGGATTAGAAATACTGTATTTAGTATCTCTCCTCCCTCCCCTCTCTGACAAGGAGAGAATAAAATCACAGCCACGCTTGAGCAGTTATGGAGAAGGGATGACCAGTGAGAGCTGTCCCCATCTCTGTACACTTAGGCACAGACAGACAGTCAGACACCATACCATTTCCTTTCCCGGCTTTAGAGAGCTGCCCACAGGGACACATTCTGCCTTCCACATCTGACACAGACAGCCAAGCCATTGTGACTGTATCCTCATGTTAACTGAAGTCACATGGGTTACCACACCAGAATGTGATTGTAATAGAGCTAATCATTTATTTAGGATAATATAAAACGTATTCAATGGAATTAGTTTAGGCCCTAAAAGCTCTCTTCAATTCTAAGTTTTTCCTCTTTCCCTGTTGCCTTTCTCTCCGTCCTATCTTTCCTCCTCCCTCCCTCCCTCTTTTTTCCCTCTTTCACATTCTGCATTGCCTCCCTGCACAGGTCCTAACACCTATGATGATGCAGCTGCCTACATCCAAGCACAATTTGAGAGCAAGAACCGCTCGCCCAATAAGGAGATCTACTGTCACCTGACGTGTGCCACAGACACAGGGAACATCCAGGTGGTGTTTGACGCCGTCACTGACATCATCATCGCCAACAACCTGCGAGGCTGTGGTTTGTACTGAGCCCTGACCGCCCCTCGACTCTCCTCTGGAAATGATTCTAATTGAAAATGCAACTTGGTAAATAATAATAATGATTGTTTTAAAATAGGCATACGTATATATCAATATATATATATAATGTTTTTAGTTTGACTTCAAAGAGCTGCCAACAGAACTGATTTCTTATAGAAACCCAGCTTTTAAAGTTTTAGAACAAAGTTGAGAACTTGTTTAATGTTTGTTTTCTCCACTTCCCAACTGTGTCTTTTTGTTTTTAACAAAACAACCCTCACTTATTTTACATCATGTCTTTCTTTTTGTCATTTTTGTATGTTTGTTTATCATATGTATATTTATTACATGAATATCAGTCCATTGGCTGACCTGTACACGTTTGCCTGAGTACGTTACTGTAGTAATGATGTAATGACGCTAAAAAACATTTCTTGCTCTAACAATGGCTATGACAGGTATGATAGTCATGAGTACCACAGTCAAGATCAGTTGAAACAAGCTGATGTGTTTGTGTGTTTCTGTCCTCTTTACTTTCTTATGTACCAGACTTGGTTTTCATGGTAATCCTAGAAGTTCTCTTCAGCTATTTGATCGTTGAGATCAACAGAAGCACCCAGGATTGATGCGTCCTATAAGATTGTTATTTTTTTCCCTTTTTTTTATCCAATCCCTTCCTGTCACTCCGGTGGGCCTTTGCCATTGGCTTTGTGGATTTTGGAGCAGTGAGTCACAGCACGTGACCCCAAGCCTCTAAACCAATCAGATATCTGAAAGCTGCCAACCCCCTGAAAATGACAGGTTTGGAGATGGTCCTAGGAACACTTTGTTATTGTAATGAATACCTATTAACACTATCATGTAAGGAACTTCTACTTTTTTTATTATCATTGATTCATTTATTTATTTATCGTCTGTCCCACACTCACCACACATCTTGTACTCACCACACACCTTGTACTCACCACACACCTTGTACTCACCACACACCTTGTACTTTATTCTTCTACTTTATCATCCTTATTTTTTTTCTAGCGCCCCAATGGTTTTGTTTTGGGCAGTCCACTTGCTTGGTAATGGTGTCCCGTCACTCCTCCTGACACAGATAGCATGACCGACCCTTCAGCCTTTGTATAAAGAGACAGTTAAACGCTTCACATAGAAAATGTTGAGATTTTTTATTTTTTATCCAACACAAAAGTCAAAGAAAATTGAAAAACTGAAGAAGAAAAAAATCTAAAGACAACAGCATCATAAAGAGACAACCATCTTATGGACTGGGAAGGGCCGAGGGAGGGCGTTAGGGAGGCGAACCAACAGCCGTGCTGACCAGTGATGTGGAGATTTGAGGTCAAGGGTCATTGGGCTGTGTGTCTTGGTAGAAATCTGTAGATCCTTGGGATCTTTACAATGTAGAATTATTCAAGAAAAAATCTACAAAAAGTATGATTATGACAATAAAAACAATAATGAAAAGGACAATGATAATAATTACAATATCAATGATAATGATGATTCTGTATTATTATTAAAGTATATTTCTTGTGCTTTGTAGCTACAGAACATTTCTTTATCTCCCCCTTTAAAAAAAAACTGTTTGCAAGGGTTCCCGTGATCCATTCTTGAGCTGTTCTTACTGACTTACCCATGTTTATGAACTGTACTGATTATTTTTGCCTGATCTCCATGCAGTACAGTGTATTTACTTAGCCTGAATTATATATATATATATATATATATATATATATATATATATATATATATATATATATATATATTTGATTTTTATTTTGGAAGAACCACTTTGGAGAACATCCTGCCACGTTGCTTGGCGGGATGTCCACACGGCTGTACAGATTCAAGCTCTTTCTTTTACTTTTGGGGAATTGTACTCAAACACTTTCCAGGTCTTCATAGAAAAGCACAGCTCTCACTTCACACAAAGATTTGGAAAGATGTATCTTTCCTACCTATCTGCCTTCTTGATTTACATTTTTTTTAAGAATATTGTGTATTATTACACATACCAGTTTGGCATTATTTTTCCTTTGTTCCTTTTTTATTATCCATTATTTTTATCCCAGGGAATGCTATTCTGTGCTGCTTTTTTCTCCCTCCTTTTTAGTGAATGGTTGTTCTTTCATGTGGGATGTTCGTGCTGGAATACCAATCGAATGTAGTGTTTACATTAAAACCCACAGTTTTCATGACTACAATTTGGGGCCTTCTGATTCTTATTGTCACTCATAAGTACCACCTTTTCTCACAAACCTGATACCTTCTGGCTACTGACACACTGCTAATAAGATATACAAAACCTTGTCAAACTGAACAAGGGAGGAAAGTAGGAATGTAGGAAACTAACTAACTACCAATCATTCCACAATGTTAAACTAGGTTGGATCTGAATTTTACGTTAGAATGAGTGTGTGATGGCGGCCCATGTTCAGTGCAGTATATTTGTAGGCTGAGTAGGCTGAGGAGGGAGGGTAAAAGGGGATGAAATTATCACTTCCCCGCCATCCATTCCCCTGCTTCCTGCCCCCTGCAGGGAGGATGTCCTGCTGCTAGCTGAAGTCTCTGCTGGGATGGGAGTAGAGCGAGCAAGTTCAGCCTAGGGGGCAGCAACACCTCATTCATAGGCTACACACACTATGCGTTACACTGACTCCCTCACACACACACACACACACACACACACACACACACACACACACACACACACACACACACACACGAGAGCACACACACACACACACCATCCATGAAACTAAAACACATAGACTATCCATGAGCCCAGAGTTCCCTGGTCATACATGGTAACCTAAAACACATCAACGTTATAGTATCAATTCTGACATTTTTCATGGATGGGCAAAAGAACAAACAGCACGGCAAATCTGAGAAATTAAGTATTTAGTGGAATAAGCCAGAGAGATGCCATAAATGGGGCTCAGCTTCTGATTGGGCAGACTGCTGAGGCTGCAAGTTCAGTAGGTTCAGCCATGGCACAGAGAGAGATGGAGAGAGAGCAAATGATGGTGGCTGAGAAGAGGGAGATGGTAGATAGGAAGTGAGCGGGGATGGAGATTGACAGGGTGATTGATTGAGTGATAGATTAAATAGAGTTGCAGTTGAGTGTCTTACTCTGTTGATTAGAGACTTGAGCTTAGACAGTGCAGAGTTAAAGATCATTAATAGTTTTACCAGAAGGCCATTCATTTTAAACGCTTGACTTCACAAAAATCATCCTGGAACAGTAGATCAGCAATCTCAGGCTGCTAAACTGTGTTAGATGATGGTTTGATGATGGTGATGCCAGATAAAGGTGATGCAGTTGATGCCAGATGATGGTAATACAGTTAGCTTGCTGGAGCTGATGTTATCCTCTGCCTCTGTAGCCTGTGATGCCAGGTGATGGGGTTGGCTTGCTGGCCCGGATGTCGTCCTCAGCTCAGTCTCTCTGTAGCCTGGACTTCAAACTCCTCCACAACTAACGTGTAGCACCCACTTGGGCGATGCCTCTGCTGCTGCTACAGCGCAAAAAAGCAAACCACACATAAGTCCAGAGCAGTAGTCATCCTCACTATGAGCTCTCTGCCATTTTCATAATGCAGTTAGGTCTAATTGATCAAGAAGTGTGAAGGATGGTTTTGTTCTCTTTTTAACAAAAATATATGCCTTATAGAAATAGGACATGTTAATCACAAAACATAGCGTGACTGCAGAAAAGCTGTTGTTAATCTAGGGTGTCGACTGTGCAAACCAGAAGGTTGAGACAAGATGGAAAAATGCTGAATAACAAGAAAACAGGAACTGAGGAATCTGTAGCCACCGACAACTCAGCTCAAACTTCACAACAAACACTTCCGGATATCTGGATCCTGTGTGCTGTGAGGCTGGGACCAGCCTGGGCACCACCGATAGGCTAGCAAGTTTAAACCACGCTAAGCCTCTACTGTGACAGGCCAACTCTAAAGTTGGAACTACATCTGTCACAGTATAAAAGAAGATGTCTGTACTATTTCAGTCAGTTCTCTGCTTTACCCTGCGTGGTGATACAGTGAACCCGTATATACGAAAATTGCATTTACCATTTATCGCTTATGTTAACCTTTCACGAGTATCTACCCCGGGTCCGGGATCACCCCCCACCCCCCCCCCCACACTGAGTAGCATAGCCTAGCATAGCGTCACAATTAAATAGTAGCATCTAAATATCATTAAATCACAAGTCCAAGACACCTAATGAAAGATACAGATCTTGTGAATAAAGCCACCATTTCAGATTTTTTAAATGTTTTACAGGGAAGACAAAATATGTAAATCTATTAGCTAACCACGTTAGCAAAAGACACCACTTTTCTAACTCCATCAGTTTCTTACTCCATCAGGTGCTATCACCAATTCGGCTAAACTAAGATATTGATAGCCACTAACCAAGAAAAAAACTCATCAGATGACAGTCTGATAACATATTTATGGTATAGGATAGGTTTTGTTAGAAAAATGTGCATATTTCAGGTAGATATCATAGTTTACAATTGCACCCACCGTCACAAATGGACTAGAATAAATACATAGAGCAACGTGTTTACCTAATTACTAATCATCAAACATTTCGTAAAAATACACAGCATACACTAATCGAAAGACACAGATCCTGTGAATACAGACAATATTTCAGATTTTCTAAGTGTCTTACAGCGAAAACACAATAAATCGTTATATTAGCATACCACATATGCAAACGTTACCAGAGCATTGATTCTAGCCAAAGAGAGCGATAACGTAAACATCGCCAAAATATATTAATTTTTTCACTAACCTTCTCAGAATTCTTCAGATGACACTCCTGTAACATCACATTACAACATACATATACAGTTTGTTCGAAAATGTGCATATTTAGCCACCAAAATCATGGTTAGACAATGACAAAAGTTGCCCAGCTGGTCAGACAATGTCGTGCGCCATATTAGACAGTGATCTAGTCGTATACATAAATACTCATAAACGTGACTAAAAAATATAGGGTGGACAGCGATTGATAGACAATTAAATTCTTAATACAATCGCTGATTTACATTTTTTAAATTATCCTTACTTTTCAATACAGTTTGCGCCAAGCGAAGCTACGTCAAACAAAATGGCGTCATAAGCGATTAACATTTCTCGACAGAAACACGATTTATCATAATAAATTGTTCCTACTTTGAGCTGTTCTTCCATCAGAATCTTGGGCAAAGAATCCTTTCTTGGGTCTAATCGTCTTTTGGTCGAAAGCTGTCCTCTTGCCACTGACTCCAGATCAGGGGCCAAAATGTGTGAAATCTGACTCCATGTCAGGGAAATTGCTGTAGAATGAGTTCTGTTCCACTCAGAGACAAAATTCCAACGCCTATAGAAACTAGAGAGTGTTTTCTATCCAATAATAGTAATAATATGCATATTGTACGAGCAAGAATTTAGTAGGAAGCCGTTTAATCTGTAATGCAATTATGCTAATGAGGAAACAGCACCCCCTGTAGTCGCAAGAAGTTAAATAAAAATACTTAAAGTATATTCGGTGACTCTGAATCACATTTGATCCTGATACCAGATTCGATTGACGCAACCTTTTACAGAAGAGAGATGCATCTTTTAAAAGTCAACCTGCCATCAGTCCTGCAACTCCGATGCATCGTGCTTAAGAACAGCCCTTAGCCGAAGTATATTGGCCATATACCACACCCTCTCAGCAGTGTTGCCAACTTAGCGACTTCGTCGGTATATTTAGCGAGCATTCAGACCCCTCTAGCGACACATTATCACAAAAAATTGACTAGCAACATATCTAGCGACTTTTTCTGGTGTTATTGGAGACGTTCTTCTTACTCTTCTCAACGAGCAGCGGGTGCTGCCGTAGGCCCCACCCCTGTCCCAAAGCACTCACAGGCGGCCCAGTCCTCACGCAGCAGTCAGAGCAGGAGATGTTCACCCCTCCGCTTCCAGACTGAAAATGAATCACGCATGCGGGAAGCCGCCGCTGGCTGATCCCGCCCTGGCTTACATTCAGTGTGGGATGTAAATGTAAAATGTTCTTTGTCTAAAATAAATCACTGCACAAAAATAAATCACTGCATTTGACTCACACAGCCTCAGTCACTTATTCACCTTGTCCACTGTGTGTGTGCCTCTCTGTGACATAAGCTAAACATCTAGCTGGCTAGCTCATCATGTCTCAGTTTAGACTGTACACTCAAAAATACAGAAAGGACTGTGGGAATCAAACCCTGAATTCAAAGGCTGGTTGAAGCCATTTATTGGAGATGATACATGGGCATACTGTCTGTATTGTAAGACTGATTTCTACGCCAAACTTAGTGATGTAAAAAAACACATGACAACTCAAAAACATACTCAAAAGGCAAAGGCCTTTTAACAGTTCCACCCAAAACAAGCTGCCAGTCATGGTTTTAAAAAATTACTCTGCAAAAAAGGCTGAGGCCACCATGGTATTAGCTATAGCTGAACACTGTTCCATGCTGGCATGTGATCAAAAATGCACAGGACAAAGTGCACAGAAATCATTAATAGTGTTCTAGCACCATACTTTCTGAAAAAGTTGGTCGCAGATGTGGGTGACCTAAGTAAGTACCTGGGGGGTACCTGGGGGTTGTGATAAGGTACTTTAGTGACACCAAGCAGACAACTGTATCAACATTTTTGGGGCTTGTTGAGTTGGAGGGAGGAGATGCCAAATCTATAGCCCATCCTGTTGTGGCTTTCCTGGAGAAGTGTTGTCTTCAAAAAGAGAAACTCCTGGGGATAGGGACTGACAATGCCTCTGTTATGACGGGGATTAACAATGGGGTCCATAAAGTGCTGAAGGAGGAGTATGGCCTCAAATATCTGGTTCTTATTCGCTGTGTGTGCCACACCCTGAAGCTTGCTCATTTGTAGTTCTAAACACATTTAGGGTGTTTTTTACTCACTTTTTGTCTCTCCCACGACGTTATTCCTCTCTCCTACAGCGTTCATCACAATTACATGTACATGGACATGGACAATTATGCAAATTAGGTGATGACGTCATTTAGCGACTTCTAGCGACTTTTAGGACAGCCAATAGCTACTTTCCTTACTGAGGATTTGGCAACATTGCCTCTCAGGCCTTATTGCCTAATTATATAACTGGTTGTTTGGATCCTGGATGTGTAAGAAATTGAAATAGAGACTGGAAACTAGCAATAACTACACTTCAACATAAGCCATATATTATACAAAAACACACATACTCCTCATTTCTCTTGGACATATGCTGGACTTAAGACACCAACTATAGACACACATAATTCCCCTCCCCCATAATAACCACAGACACACCCAACCCAAGGTTGGACCTCAGGACAAAGAACTCTCAGGAACCAATGGAACGTGGACACCAGGCCTGATCAGGACTACCCAAGACCCAGATCGACCAATCGGAAGGCCGGACTCGCAGATCTACCTACTTTGCTTGTTGTCTTTATAGTACTGTACAATTCTGGAAACTGGCCTCTTTTCCGGACGATTCACTAGGAGTCAGACTGAAAGAGCCTTGCTGCAAGATTTTACTAAGATATCTTTACATGTAATTAAACGGCCTTATTATAAAATTATCCACCTCGTCCTATTGTCTCCTCTTGTTCTCCTGTCAACAGTAAACGTTTTACTAACAGATGCTGATTGGACGAGCAGCATTCCAAGCCGTGCTGTATTGGCCATCACAGACACCTATGCCTGCTAATAGTTCAATCTGAAAATTATCACTGTGCCTCCATAAGAATATCATGTTCATGTTGCTGTCCAAATAATCTATTGTATTTATCTGAACTTGCACATTATTTCCCGTTGTTTCCAGCCTAGCATTTAGTTTGGTACAGCGGGGGTTAGTTAATATAAGCCTCGCTGTCTGCCTGTATGTAGTACTATACATAGAGTGAACAGTTCTCAGACGAGACAACTTTTTTCGGAGCTAGTCGAAATCACGCATGAACGTCATTATCATGGACATATCCAAGTAAATGCCAATAGAAAAAAAACTCAAACAAATGAAAATGCAGCTACTGTACTGTCATTCCAGGTTCAATGTTTGACGTGACCGAGTTAGCTGAAGTTGGCTAGCTAGCTAGCAAGTGACAAGAATGTTATCTAGGCTGCATAGCAACCATTTTGTTTAGAAAGTCATTTTGCATAGCAACTATGCAAAGATAATGAAGGACTGGGTCGCATCTGTAGCAACAACCTGATATTTGTCCGGACTATATCTTCTTGTGGAATAATTAAATTGTAGGACGTTTTAATGAAAATACACTATATATACAAAGTATGTGGACACCCCTTCAAATTAGTGGTATCGGCTATTTCAGCCACACCAGTTGCTGACAGGTGTCTAAAATCGAGCACACAGCCATGAAATCTCCATAGACAAACATTGGCAGTAGAATGGCTATCGCGTCGGGCCGAACAACTCAATTTACCTGTGACTGTATTCATGATACAGCACTGCCTCGCGTGCCTTATTGCTTAATTGTGTGATGGGTGAGAAAAAATATTTAATCAATTTTGAATTCAGGCTGTAGCACGACAAAATGTGGAATAAGTCAATGGGTATGAATACTTTCTGAAGGCACTGTATCTCTGGCCATCTTCCAATGGGTTTAGAGTGTCAAGGGGTGCACGTTTTGGTTTTTGCTCCAATGCTACACAGTTGATTCAAATTGTCAAAGCTTGATGATTAGTTGATTATTTTAATCAGCTGTGTAGTTCTAAGGTAAAAATCCAAATGTGCACCACTTGGGGTCCCGAGGACCAAGTTTGAGAAACCCTTTGCTTAGCGTGAGAGAGTGTTTTATCACTGTTGGAGAGAGAGAAATAGAGAAAGAGGTGTTTTTTGTTCCACACGATTAAATTGGGGAAGAGACTTCGGATCCGTCTCTGTATATTCGTATATTCGTCACACACGATATCTCAGAAAGCACTGGCCTGATTTTGACAAAACTTGGATGAATGATGCGTCTTGCAATAGAGATCTTGCATTAATGAAATTACACGGATTGGCCAGATGGTGGCACTATAACAAGCGATTGATGATGCAAACTTTTAAAAGTCACGCCACTAACCCCGTTTGACTTGAAGTCATGAAATTCGGTACATAGGTCCCTCTCATCACAAGGAACACATTTGCCTCGTGACCCACAAGGTCCGCCATTAAAGATTTTCCACCATTTAGAATTTTATGAAAACACTTAAAATGCTACTCCTCTGGCACCGAATGATCGATCTGCATGAAACTTGATTTGTGGCATCTATGGACAAAGGTCTCTCAAGTAAATACTTTCCAGACTAGTACCTAAAACAACATGGCTGCTATTGATCAATAAACATTACTGTGGGTGTGGTCTGGCAAATAAATGCATATAAATCAGTCAAGGATATTTGTATTGTAGAGACATTTGATACACATGTTGCAAACACTGTCAAGACATATGCAAGAACATTCATATCGACTACAAGGTAGCACTATAAAGGGGACATGTTTATATCTATTGATCTGTTTGACTCAGTGAGGACATTTGGCACACATGCTCAGAAATATGAGTCTAGCTAACCTACACAATATCTCAGACACCACTGGCCTGATTTTCACAAAACTTGGGTGAATGATGTGTCTTGCCATAGAGATCCGGCATTTACAAAATGACACTGATTGGCCCAAGAGGGGCGCTATAGTAATCAACTGTACTTACGTTAGTCACACACGACATCTCAGACACCACTGATCCAATTTTTAATGAAACTTGGGTGAATGATGCATCTTGCCATAGAGATCCGTCATTTACAAAATTACACTGATTGGCCAAAGGGGTCGCTGCATAATTTGTGGAGGACAACATCTTTGCTGTTGCCTTGTTTCAAAGATGGCACTAGCAGAGGGGTGGGTAGCTTACTGTATATGGGTGCTAAGGTCTGAGCTCTGTGTAATGGATCAACTGCACCACCTTCTGGTCAAAAAGGTAGCCTAATGTTGGTTTGTCACCTTACCTCTCTTGGGAGCCGATTTCGACTTAGGAATTTACACCTTTCCTATGCACACCTTCCGTACGCACTTCTCAGTATTTGGTACTTACCTTATTACCTTATTCAGTTGCGAAACATGCTCTGCATGTGTGGCTACCTTGTGTGCTCTGAATACATTTCATTCAACCACTGAAAACCCTCCGAATTTCTGGCCAACAGAGAGAACGGGTTCAGAATATAAGGAATCAACTAAAGAAAGCAATCTAAATTGTTTCAGCACCAATTGGTAGATTTAAAAATACTTTGATCTTGTAGATTATTTACTGTAGGTTTAGGAAAGTATTTATGAATCATAAAAAACTGCTTTGGAGAGCCTTTCAGAAGGAAAGAAAGAAAACAATGGTTTGATTGATTCTTCAACCCATGGTAATGTTGGATGATTAGTGTTTACATAGAATTATAATAGGGAGAATAGTGTACAATAGTAGGCTATACCCTTGTCTATTGCCTGGATTAACTATGGAGCTGTGTGATGACACAGCCAAGTATTGTACCATGTGTCGGGTTCAAACTTTTATGGCTTTGTCTGTGCTCCACTCCATAACGATTTCATTAGCCTACATGTCTTTTTTTATATTATCAACTGTTACTAATGATCCTCAGCAACAACCACACGGCCATGACAGCTTTTATAGAGGAAGTCAATTATGGTACTGAAACAATGTAATTAAATGGAATGATTGGCAGTTGAATATGTGTGATTATTGGGCCTACTAATGATCAATACTGATAGTGGCTAATATTTCACATGATAGAAACAGGAGACAGAGAAAGTCAGGGTAGTCTATAATTAAGACATTTGAAAGTGTCCATCCCTGCAAGTTAAAATGCCGTACAATTTAAATTATGCATAATGGCACAGAATTTCATACATTTTACAGTGGGAAAGTTGCTATGTTGATATGCTTCAGTTTGCTGCAGTATGATTTTTTGTCTCCAGCGACTATAAGGTAAAATTATTAAAAAACGAGTGTAATTTATATATACATTTCCCTTATCCAAACGGATTAATAATTTACCTAGCTCTTATCAATAACTCTTATCAATTTGTAAATTACTGTGCATGGAGAATGGTGAAAAAATTGAGTAGATGCTTTTTCCATTTGGAACTGGTAGGTTCACTAGAAATTATTCCAGGTTTCCTTACGCGTAAAGGTAGTGGAATTATTATGGAATTAAGTGAAGGTCAGAATACAGCATATCTGTAGATACTCCACCCCAAAGGAATAGTGAGTGGGTGAATAGCATGCTTTTCTCATGCTTAAGTCCAAGATCAGAATACGCATAGAGAGAAAGGGGAATAAAAAGGGAATTACGTTCCATGTACGCGTGCTTAACTCGGTGATGAAGTACTGTAGCTACACTACATTGCCAAACGTATGTTGACACCTGCTCCTCGAACATCTCATTCCAAAATTATGGGCATTAATATGGAGTTGGTCCCCCCTTTGCTGCCAAAACAGCCTCCACTCTTCTGGGAAGGCATTCCACTAGATGTTGGAACATTGCTGCTGGGACTTGCTTCCATTCAGCCACAAGAGCATTAGTGAGGTCGGGCACTGATGTTGGGTGATTAGGCCTGGCTCGCAGTCTGCGTTCCAATTCATCCCAAAGGTGTTCAATGGGGTTGAGGTCAGGGCTCTGTGCAGGCCAGTCAAGTTCTTCCACACCGGTCTCGACAAACCATTTCTGTATGGACCTTGCTTTGTGCACGGGGGCATTGTCATGCAGAAACAGGAAAGGGCCTTCCCCAAACTGTTACCAAAAAGTTGAAAATACAGAATCGTCTAGAATATCATCGTATGCTGTAGCGTTAAGATTTCACTTCACTGGAACGAAGGGGCCTAGCCAGAACCATTAAAAACAGCCCCAGACCATTATTCCTCCTCCACCAAACTTTACAGTTGGCACTATACATCGGAGCATGTAGCGTTCTCCTGGCATCCGCCAAACCCAGATTTGTCCATCTGACTTGCAGATGGTGAAGTGTGAATTATCACTCCAGAGAACGTGTTTCCACTGCTCAAGAGTCCAATGGTTGCGAGCTTTACACGGTTGGCATTGCGAATGGTGATGTTAGGCTTGAAACTCCTGACAAACAGTTATTGTGCTGATGTTGCTTCCAGAGGCAGTTTGGAAATTGGTAGTGAGTGTTGCAACCAAGGACAGATGATATTTACGCACTACCCGCTTCAGCAATCGCCAGTCCCATTCTGTGGGCTTGTGTGGCCTACGCTTCGCGGTTGAGCCGTTGTTGCTCCTAGACAGTTCCATTTCATAATAACAGCACTTACAGTTGACGGGGGCAGCTCTAGCAGGGCAGAAATTTGACAAACTGACTTATTGGAAAGGTGTCATCCTATGACGGTGCCACGTTGAAAGTCACTGAGCTCTTCAGTACGGACCATTCTACTGCCAATGTTTGTCTATGGAGATTGCATGGCTATGCGTTTGATTTTATACACATATCAGCAACAGGTGTGACTGAAATAGCCGAATCACCTATTTGAAGGTGTGTCCACATACTTTTGGCCATGCAGTGTATGTATATCCTAGAACCTATTCACAAGGGGGAGTTCTCATAGTCTGCCATCAAAAAAAGCCTCCATTTCCCACTTCTTTTGGATTATAATTAGATTGTAAGGCTCATATGAATGTCATGCTTAATATAATGTTTGTGTCATCATTGCAAATCAATTGCATTATACTTTTTAAAAAACACTTCAACCAGTAAAATGGCTGTTTGGCCAACTTATTACCAGACTATGTCAATGAGCGTTAGCATTTTGTTATAAAGTTAAAGCATGGCATTATAACAAAAACACAGTGACATACACTTTTAAAATGTGGAGCATTGCATTTACTCACCTGTCCGCCACATAACCTATATTCACGTTGTCATAGAGACATAAGACAAAGACACACACACAAACACTATGCACTCATCTATCAAGACAAGTTTGTGGTTGGAAAGGCTGAGACATCTTTGAGCTTAGGGTGGGAGGTGAAAGGTAGATGCAGTATTATCACACAGGTTGGTCCCATAGACGAGACATAACACAGTAATTCCTAACATATCATACAATTGCAAATTCCTAACATATTGTACAAATTGCAATTCGTAACATGTCATACAAATTGTAATGCGTAACATATCATCCGAATTGTAATTCGTAACATATCATACAAAAAGGATGATGTAAAGCTACAAAATAACACATAGGCTACCATACCAAACATAGAAATATCATACTACTTTCAGAGTCCCGGATTTTCATTTACTATGTTACATCTATCCCTAAGTTCAGGTTGCATCACATGCTATTTGAGAAAGAGATGTTCTCTCTGGGCCTTGAGGCTCATACAGTAGGCTAGGGTTCCCTGGCAGCCACAGATGGTTTGATTTGGTCACCAAGTTTTCTGAGCTTTTTTCCATTTTTTTTTAAATTTTCATGCTCGTAAAAGACTGTAAAAACAACAGGACATCAGCTCCATGTGATTTTAGTTTGGGAATCTGTTCCCAAGTATTCCCATGCAAAATAGAGACACGTAATCGTTTACAAATGTAAGCAAGGTTTGAAATGATTATGTTTTAGTCAAATATTATATCTGTTTGGGCTTCTTGCGGTCAATTAACAGTCTGCCAATTATTTGTAATTATCTTCCAGCCCCCTGACAATCAGCTCAAGAAAAAAATGGTCCGACGGCTGAATCTAGCTGATGATCCCAGCATGCTGTGTCTAAAGGGAACAGTCACAGTGTGGGGCGAGTGAATTCAGAGTCTCAGGATGCCCTAAAACTCATGTACCTCATTCCCTCATTCCTGCCCATCCGTCCGTCCCCCCGCCCCCCAGCCTTACATCACACACTAACCAACAGGATATTTATAGCACAGCAGAGCTGTCTGCCTGTTGCTAGGAAACCGCCTGCTGCAGAATTCTCAAGCAAGCAGTCCCCTTTTCGTTTACAAAATGAGATGTTCCATGAAAAATTCTACTATACCAATCACTGTATATTCTCCCGGCCCATTTATTTGTCTGTACAGTGTGAATGCATCTGAGCTGTAGGCCTATTTCTCCAAGCCACACAGGGCTTTTGCCTCAACATTCTGAACAGTAGGCTACTACATTAAAACAGTGCCTAACACTCACACAAATAAATAGATTACTGCCCACTCATGGACATGGACAGTAGTGTTTTCTCTGAAAATGGCATGTCCTGGGAGTCTTCTTATATAGAAAGCCAGACTGCTGCCTGTAAGACTTCATCTGCTCACATGTTTACATATTTCTAGCAAGTCCCCTGTTTGTGTCATACACTATATGGCCAAAAGTATGTGGATACCTGCTCATCGAACATATCATTCCAAAATCATGGGCATTAATATGGAGTTGGTCCCCCCTTTGCTGCTATAACAGCTTCCACTCTTCTGGGAAGGCTTTCCACTAGATGTTGGAACATTGCTGCTGGGACTTGCTTCCAGTCAGCCACAAGGCCATTAGTTAGGTTGGGCACTGATGTTGGGCAATTAGGCCTGGCTCGCAGTCGGTGTTCCAATTCATCCCAAAGATGTTTGATGGGGTTAAGGTCAGGGCTCTGTGCAGGCCAGTCAAGTTCTTCCACACTGATCTCAACAAACCATTTCTGTATGGACCTTGCTATGTGCACGGGGGCATTGTCATGATGAAACAGGAAAGGGCCTTCGCCAAACTGTTGAAACAAAGTTGGAAGCACATAATCATCTAGAATGTATTTGTATGCTGTAGTGTTAAGATTTCCCTTCACTGGAACTAAGGGGTGTAGCCGGAACCATGAAAAACAGCCCCAGACCATTATTCCGCCTCTACCAAACTTTACAGTTGTCACTATGCATTGGAGCAGGTAGTGTTCTACTGGCATCCGCCAAACCCAAATTCGTCGGTTGGACTGCCAGATTGAAGGGTGATTCATCACTCCAGATAATGCGTTTCCACTGTTCCAGAGTCCAATAACCGGCGAGCTTTACACCACTCCAGCCGACGCTTGGAATTTCGCATGGTGATCTTATGCTTGTGTGGGACTGCTCGGCTATGGAAAACCATTTCATGATGCTCTGTGCGTTGTGTGCTTATGTTGCTTCCAGATGCAGTTTGGAACTCGGTAGTGAGTGTTGCCACCGAGGACAGACGATTTGTATGCGTTACGTGCTTCAGCACTCGGCGGTCCCAATCTGTGAGTTTATGTGGCCTACCACTTCGTGGCTGAGCCGTTGTTGCTCCTAGACGTTTCTACTTCACAATAACAGCACTTACAGTTTACCGGGGAAGCTCTAGCAGGACAGAAATTTGACAAACTGACTTGTTGGAAAGGTGGCATCCTATGTATGACGGTGCCACGTTGAAAGTCACTGAGCTCTTCAGTAAGGCCATTCTACTGCCAGTGTTGGTCTATGGAGATTGCATGGTGGTGTGCTCAATTTTATACAGGTGTGGCTGAAATAGCCAAATCCACTAATTTGAAGGTGTGTCCACATACTTTTGGCCATATAGTGTATTTCATTTGGGGGAGGGTGGTGTCATCGTTATTGAATGATCCATGAATGAAGAGAAATGTTTATCTCTCAAGGGTCAGGGCCCTCAACCTGTGGTTGCTAGGGAAACTACCTGAATGTCAGCTTCATCCCAAGCTCAGTAGCACAATGATTGTCCTTTGTTTGTGCTGCTTGCTGCATATTTGACTGTGTGCAACATTTTAGAATTTTACCTTTATTTAACTAGGCAAGACAGTTAAGAACAAATTCTTATTTACATGGCCTAGGAACAGTGGGTTAACTGCCTTGTTCAGGGGTAGAACAGCAGATTTGTACCTTGTCAGCTCGGGGATTCGATCCAGCAATCTTTTGTTTACTGGCCCTAACCACTAGGCTACCTGCCACCCCTTACCTCAGTAAGGTAAATTCAGTGAACAAGATTAATGTTTGTGCTGTCTCTCTCTCTCTCTCTTCCCTGCCCTCCCTCAATCTGTGCTGTATCTCCTGGAAGAAATCCTCATTGAATCCTGCTTTGAATATACATTCGTTTACATTAACAGTCGAGCTGAACTTACAATATACCTGATGAGCATAGCTTTGGGAAGTAGGGGTGCACTACCCTCTGAAAAATCTGACTATAAAAATCAGAAAAGACAAACCCACACATCCACTCCCACCCCCAAACTACTTCCTGGAGCTATGCTCATGAGCCAAAATGACGATACTTTCCTCTTGAAATGTTGTTGCGAAGTTCTCTCTTGCAGCACAGGCCACTGGTCTATAGTTGCACAGTGGAAATAACTGATGGTATGGTTGTGTTCCCTCTGGTGGACAGAAATGCTACTACAATTCCTTACAATGAAAATATATTTATCTTAAATTCTAATGAAAATTCAGAAGTGTACAAAACAAATAATAAAGTTTACGTTTTGTGAAATAGGGTATGCATCACTAATGATTCCTGTTATTACATTTGAACATCTTGGCCATGTTCTGTTATAATCTCCCCCCGCACAGCCAGAAGAGGCCTGGCCACCCCTCATAGCCTGGTTCCTCTCTAGGTTTCTTCCTAGGTTTTGGCCTTTCTAGGGAGTTTTTCCTAGCCGCCGTGCTTCTACACCTGCATTGCTTGCTGTTTGGGGTTTTAGGCTGGGTTTCTGTACAGCACTTTGATATATCATCTGATGTAAGAAGGGATATATAAATACATTTGATTTGTTATTTAAAAAGTTTCCAAATATTGTAAAATAATTTCTTAAATAAGCATATCCACCCTATTAAATAATAATTGCACATCAACATCTAAGTCAATATTTTGATATGTAATTGATCATGATATCATGGGGAATGCAAATGGTGTATTTAGATTGGCCAATCAAATAACTTCCCAAGTTTCTTTTACAGCCATTATAGCCTACATCTATCAACATATTCTAAAAGTCTATGTCCTGTCCTAGCATGAAAGATTTCCTGCTCAAAGTCATGAAGTCCAATCTATATTTTGTATCAGTGTGTGATGTTATTTTTTGTTCTCACGAGGAGATCGTCAGATTAACAGACAGCCGCTGCGCACGACTCCAAACCCGTCCAGTCTAGCCGGCTGACCTCGAGACACCCCTTCCCTTCAGTTTCAGAGGGCACCGCTCTAGCTGCAGTTTGCGCGACTATTCTGTGTGGTGCGTGAGAGGCAGGGAAGCCGAGGAGATTCGGTAACATCATTAATTATCCCCGGCACTGACACCGCGTGATTCTCGGCCTCTTATGTAGCTCGAAATGCTCGGGTTAATAACTTGTGATGCCCATGGCAGCCACAATATTCAGATGTTATCTTCATTTCCCACCGTCTATCTACCATCTTGTCCTACATCAACAGTCATACATGACAACAACAGTTTCATCAAGTAGAATATGACCTAAAAACTGGGCCAGTATTACTATTCACACCAACTCAATCTGCCTTTCTTACTGCAGCAGTCAGGGCCAAGTGAAATATAAATAGTGAAATGGTTCCAGTAGAATTATCAGATAGACATTACTTTTAAGCCTATCTATGGAGTTCTAGGTTTTCATGCATTTCATACTACAAAGTGAATATGACAAATATCCACTATCTTTTTCTCTTTTTTTGCCCTTTTTACCTTCCTGTTTTTATTTACAGCATTTCCCCTTTAGTTATTCTCTGCTGTCTACCTCGCGGTGACTGCAGAAGATGTGTTCAGACATGTACAGCTGAGTTTAGATCCTTTGAGTTTAGATTCAAGTTGGAGTGTTAGCAGTCAAGATACTTCAAAGCACCTCATTTCATATCTAGATTTCACATGCTCATTATTTAACAGCCACACAAATACAATACTGCTCTTTAGTTCAGTAAAGGGGAATGTGTTTAGTCAGCTCAGCTATGTCTGTGCAGCACAGCCGCTTGCTTCACTTGACGCTATTTAATATTTAATACCAAACCTGAACTATAGTTTTTGCAAAACAAGAAAACAGGCTGTAAATATGGCCTTGAATAGCAATAAAATATGATGATAGTGAATCATTTTAATACATGTCAGAACATTTCAACTGCAGTAGGATATGTTATAGCAGAACCAGTGTATGTGTGACAGTATAACTTTAGACCGTCCCCTCGCCCCGACACGGGCGCGAACCAGGGACCCTCTGCACACATCAACAACTGACACCCACGAAGCGTCGTTACCCATCGCTCCACAAAAGCCGCGGCCCTTGCAGAGCAAGGGGCAACCCTACTTAATGTCTCAGAGCAAGTGACGTAACTGATTGAAACGCTACTAGCGCGCACCCGCTAACTAGCTAGCCATTTCACATCCGTTACATATGGTCTGTCTCTCCCTCTCCACCAGAGCTCTGCCTCTGTGTCCATCCTGTTGGGGAGGATTGGATCAGACACTCAGCTCCTGACTGGGAAGCCGTCTGTCAGAACGGTGGTGACCCCAGAATATTTAATTACTTAATGAGCGTTTTGTGGTGCTATTAAAGCACTCACACGCCCCATTTGGCCTGAAGCCTTTCCTTTTAACACATTTACTCACTCAGAATCTTAATCCAATGTGCATCAAATAAATTCATCTGCAATTAAAAGCAGCAATGCCCAGAAAACACATACTGTATGTGATTGGTTCAAATCGCCCTATCATAGTCCGTCTAGTTGTCTGCAACATAACTGCTTCCCCCTTGGTTAAGAGTTTTCTTTTACGAAAGTGCTAAGTATGCAGACATCACAAACCCAAGTGATGAAATGTTTCTTCATATTTCTTCAATGTTTTATAATTTATGTTGATTTTAAAGTTGGAATTATGGAATGGGCCATTCGCCATTCGCCACTGATATGTCTATTTTGAACCCATATCCTCCTCAAGGACATAGTGCTTATAGATTTGTACCCCAATAACAGAAGTCACACCAAACACACTGGACAACATCTAAACTGTTTGTCAGTGGTCAAGTTCCTCATCACACTTGGAGCAAACATTGTTTTTCAAAACATTGTAACCACCAGTGTGTCCGAGGCGTTAGAGAATTAATGTTGTACAACATTGAAAGCAGTGGAAAACTTTATTTAGTGAAGTAATAACTTTAATCCTTCGAACAGGACGAGGATGTCTGTACATGGTCTCTCTTCATTGTGTTGCTCTTGCTTTCCCTCAGTGTTTTTCTCCCAATCCCTGTCCCCTCCCTCTGTCCTCGGGGAGACTAGTTAAAAACACATACTCCAAACATTTTACAACGTCAGTCATCTATTTTCTATGAGTTTCTTTTAATCAGAATTATCTACATAAATGTAATGAATTAGTATATGTGGTTAAGTATAGTAATAAACTCCTCTAAGTTAATTGTTTTGTTTACAGTAAAATAATCATGATTGGTGCTGTTTAGTAACTGGAATGACGTTTTGCTACATTTCATTTCACCTGCAATGTAAAGGTTGTCAATGTCGTTCTCCTCCTCAGACGAGGAGGAGCATGGATCGGACCAAGATGCGGAGTAGGAGGTATTCATGATTTTAATGGCAAACCAACAAACACTACAAATTAACAAAACAACAAACGTGACTAACCTCCAACCGTCCTGTGTGGCCCAAACGCTAACACAGGAAACAAACACCCACAAAACACCAGTGAAACCCTGGCTGCCTTAGTATGACTCTCAATCAGAGACAAACGATACACACCTGTCTCTAATTGAGAATCATACCAGGCCGAACACAAAACCCCACATAGAAATAGAAAACCTAGACTGCCCACCCAACACTCACGCCCTGACCAATAAAGACATATAAAACAAGAGAAAACAGGTCAGGAACGTGACATGCAAGTTATTATATGCCTTGTAGCCATTGCATAATCTTGCAATCATTCCTAAGGGAGGGCTTGAGTTTGCCAATATGTTCTACGAGATCATACAAATCATAATCATCATCATTAATCTGCTAAATTGTAATTGTAATTATTCGATTTATTGCCTACCTCCTCATGCCTTTTGCACACATTGTATATAGATTCTCTTTTTTTCTACCATGTTATTGACTTGTTTATTGTTTACTCCATGTGTAACTCTGTGTTGTTGTCTGTTCACACTGCTATGCTTTATCTTGGCCAGGTCGCAGTTGCAAATGAGAACTTGTTCTCAACTAGCCTACCTGGTTAAATAAAGGTGAAATAAATAAAAAATAAAAAAAATTAAGAGGACAGTAAAAACAAAGATGATATTTAGGATCATAAAGTTATGTGTGTGTGTGTGTGTGTGTGTGTGTGTGTGTGTGTGTGTGTGTGTGTGTGTGTGTGTGTGTGTGTGTGTGTGTGTGTGTGTGTGTGGTGTGTGTGTGTGTGTGTGTGTGGTGTGTGTGTGTGTGTGTGTGTGTGTGTGTGTGTGTGTGTGAGCGAGCGAAAGAGAGAGAGAGAGAGAGAGCAGGGGGGTTTTAGATCACAGTGTCTCAACAGTCCCAATTATCAACAAGAGGGTGCTGCCCTTGGCCTTGATTGATATAAGGAGAGGACTGAGTTTTCAAAACATAAGCTTTATATGCAGCAAATTTCCAGGAATTCTCATCTTCTAAGACATTAGGCTACACTCATATATGCCTTTTCATGTGCCTCCCATCAAAAAAATGAGCCTTGTATAATTGCAGAGGTTCAGAAGATTTGTCTTTTTCCAGAAGTCTTATGCCTATGGAAAAAGTTATTCACGATGTAAGCTTATGGTCCAAACAATTTACAAAGAGAGATGTAATTTGTTTTGTCTGTCTCTAGGCTAAGGAACATGAGACATGGACGCATACATAGCATGAAAGCTCTTGCTCTCTGAAGTCTTGGTGAGTTATACGCTTGCGCACTAGGGATCAGTAGTGAGGAGAATTGTGAATGGGGGGAGTATTTTGGGTGTACAGTCATAAGTCGGACTCCGAGGAGCCAGGAAGTAACTCAGAACCATGCAGCGCGACTGATAAAGTCGAGAGAGCGGGCGTTTGTTGTCAGTGGACAGGGATCATACGCTTCAGGTTGAAAGGGAATTATAGCCAATTGCGAAATTGAGCCTAATCCATTGCAGTGGCAGAGACTGACCGCTCAGTAGTTCCGATTTGAGAGCAGGGAGAGATCACCACCCTGCTTCAATAAGGTAAATATTACATTAGCACATTGCTACACACCCCATCAAAAAAGACGGAAGAGAATAAAATCAGGATTGCAAAGGTTTTTCTTTCTCACAAACAATTAATATTAACAAAAGTTTATCAGCAAAGCTTCAAGATGCCTCGGGTGGTCCCGGATCAAAGGAGCAAGTTTGAAAACGAAGAGTTCTTCAGGAAACTCAGTCGGGAGTGCGAGGCAAGTCTATTCATTGGATACATTTTATCTGGTGGCGAAACAAAGTAGCTCATAACGTGGAAATGCACGTTGCGCTGATAGAGACCCAACTCTATCTTGCCTTTTACTGAAAGATATTGATGTTTTCCAAATATCAATATGAAAGCACTGTTGATTTTATGTGGTACGTTTTTTCATATTTTAATGTCTAAATACACTTTTCAAAAAAGAGGAAGGAGACAGTTATGAAATTGTGTTTCGTTTTGGTTTGTTGTAAGTCTGTCAACTCATCTGAGTCGCGTGTCACAGCCCGATGCTCTGACATTCACGTTGACTGACTCATGGCTATTGTAGTTTACAATCATTTCCCATCATTTATCATTTCAAATGGCTAAATGGAGATGAATGAATTTTCTTTGATGCCTCTGGATTTAAAGACTTAATAAAAATAAAGGTGTCTCAAATTCAAAATCTTGAAAGTGAACCATGATCAATGACATTCACAGTAAAGTTTAGTCTTTTTAATTAGGCCATGGGTTTTTTTCTCTGAGATTAACTTTATTGATGCATTTGATCCTTCCTATTTTCAGATAAAATACACAGGGTTCCGAGACAGACCGCATGAGGAGAGGCAAGCCAGGTTTCACACCGCTTGTAGGGACGGTCGTTCAGAAATAGTGAGTAAACCATTTATGTTCAGCATACAACTCTTGAGATAATAACACTATAATCAGACATCATTACACTAACCTTGAGTTTATGTCAATATTTTGCGTAAATAGACACCCGGAACTAGACATTTTACATCAGCCAAAACATTACTTCCTCCTTTATTCTCTAACAAACAAAACAAAAACATTCTCTTAACATTAATTTCACTAAAATGACATTATACTATAATATGATCTGTTCACTGTCCAGAAATGTCATAAGCCTGTGTATCAGGTGTCCTACAGACAAGGCTATTAAGTTCTGCCTCTGTCTCAATAGTCTTTTGAGGAGAGAAACCGACATGGCCATTTGACAATGAGGGAGGTCAGGACAGAGCGGGCCTGCCCGTGGCTACTTAAAACGGTCATTCTTCTCACTCCTTTTTTCAGTCGTAATATTTTCATGTTGTCTACTGTATGTGCTGTAATAAAGTAAAATGTAGTATTGATTTTATGTAGGCCTAACACTTTTATTCTTAGAGTAGCCTAAAATTACACTCTTGTTGAGTCTGATTGTTTCATATTTTTGGTAAAGTTATTCAAATCAAGGATTGTCTTTATGGCATGAAATAATAAAGTGACAAGGTAGTGTATCCAAATTCAATTACATTTTCAGACAAACAGATTCGAAAAGATATTCACAATAATAACATTGTGACTAGGCCTACTTGTAATTAGTTATTTTCTGTGATTTAAGTATTTTGAAGCATTATGTTACTGTCTGTCCAAACCTACCATTCACCCGAGTGTGTCTATTTCAAAATGATATTATTCTGACCGAGAAAGACATTTGAAATGATCATCACCGTACCTCAAATTTTAGTAAATTAAATAAATGCAAAGGACTTTGTTAATTCAATAAGGCAGAATAGTAATACACAATAGTTGTATTACTTGTATTATGAACATGTGCTATGTTCCTATAGCCTTAGTAATTACATGGTAATGACACTGTATTTTGTGTTAGTATATGTTGTGTGCATCCTGCCCGTGTTGTGTATTTCCTATATTATGTTTGAAGTAATGCTATGAAAACAATACAAAACATTGTGTCCATATTTGGAGCTCAGTTGTTTTAAATCTTTGTCTATGTGCCAGTAAATTCCATGACATCAACCACGCACAGGGAGCCTGGAATCATTGGAAAGCCAAATAATGTAAAAAGCCTAATTTAATAAATGAAATCAAAATTAATCATAGGCCATTTGTCATTAGTGTCAGTGCAGGGTCTGCTTTTAAACTATTATCGATTTTCTTGTCCTGTCTTTCTTACTGTATTCCTCCTATCTCTCACTCACTCCATCTCCCTCTCCTTCAGTCTCTTTCTCTTTCCTAAAGTCAGTTCACTATTGCCTAGTATTCCAACATTGTGTTGGTAAAATAGAATCAGATGTGCGTAACTCTATACTTCAAATAGAGAAAATTATGACTCTTGTGTTTTTTCCCTTTTTTTCTGAGTGCTGGGAGCGTTGGCCCTGGCTCCAGGCACTCGTCTCTCTGATGTGAAAAAGAAATGACGGGCTGCATAATTTATGCTCGGGCCCAGCGTTCTGATCCTGTTTGTATTGATTTCCCTCTAAAAGGCTTTTGTGGCGACGGGCACCAACCTCTCGCTGCAGTTCTTCCCAGCCAACTTGCACGGGGAGCAGAGGCAGACGCCCACACGAGAGTATGTGGACTTTGATCGGGAGACGGGAAAGGTAATCCTGACATCTCTCTCTTTTCTTTTCTCTCTTATTCTCTCTTCTCTTTTCTCCTCTCTCTAATCTCATCTGTTCATTTCTCCTGAGAGGTGATTTAGGTTAACCTCTTAACGATTTGTCTCTGACGTACTCATCCATGACACTCTTTTTATTTCCCTGGCATTTCTGTAAACTCATGTAACCACACAATAATGATCTGTAAACAGCTTGGTATAGGCATTGAGGTATTCCTAGCATTTTTCACTCAAAATTGAGGTTGAATCTCACGACAGTTTGATTGAATCCAGGCTGTTGATTCAGAGTGATATGTTCTCTGGTTGGGATAAACCCTAGGCTTTCTGTAAGATGTTATCGCTTCACATGGAGCACGCTAAACATCACCCTGCCCTGCCGTCCACTAAAAAACCCACCTTTCTCCTGAATTAAATATTTCACTGTTCCTACTTTCGTTTATTTTTTAAACATGCCCATTTTTCTCACTGTAATTCCAACACATTCTACCAACTCAATGAATACACGACTACAGTATGTGGTTTCTTTCAAAGCCATAGGGATGGAAGATGGTGACAATGTTCCAACCATAGAAATAGAATCCTATAGTAATCATATAGTAATAGTATAGTACAATATATTTATAGTAATTATGTAGTAAAGCCTTGCTGCTCCTGTGATTCAGATACTACTACAGCCGTGTTAAGGTGATACAGCCATGACACCTGACAGCCCATGGGACTTTCTCCAGGTCCTGCCAACTCTGTTAGTGTCACTAAAGAACCGAATAAAGTGGGTCATAAATTGATTATCTGAACTATTAAACACCCCTGTCTGATCACATCCCTTCCATTTCCCAGAGAGAGCTCAAGAAAACTATGGAAATGCTTCATCTTTTAGCCCTGAAAATTTTACTAGTCATTGTATAAAGATGACCTAAAGCGATAACATTTTAGATAAAAATATTTACCAAAAGTTTAGATATGGACTCTTAAAACTTGAATTCCCCCTTGACACCTTTGTTTTAATGGTGCAGTGTTTAGAAGGATTGTATTTTTTGTTACTGTTTTGTTTGTGTATTAATTTGGTCCCCTGGAGACCTCGTAGTTGTTGCCGTACGTATGGTGTGCCAGAGGCCCCTGTTCACGGACAGTGCCTCGCTGAAATGTGCTCATTAAAAATGCATCCTTGGGAAATCGATGGACCTTTCGGCCCAAGGCTGACGGACTAATCTTTGCCCGTTAATTATTTAAAAAGGCGTGACGGGGAGTTGTCAGGCATGCCGGGCACTTTACAGATGAGGCGCTGGGTGTCCGGGGCAGGGTCTGATAGTAATCCTATCCCTTGTCACCTCTAGCAGGCTCAGGGCCATGCAGCTTTAATGAGCCCTGGGCCCTCCGTCCCTCTGCCGCTCGGCATCCAACATAAACCCCACGGAGCTCCCAGTCACACCAGCACTGTCACCGTACACACACATGCACACATGCACACAAGCACACAAGCACACACACACACACACACACACACACACACACACACACACACACACACACACACACACACACACACACACACACACACACACACACACACACACACACACACACACACACACACATACACAAACAAACACACACATATGCACACACACGCACTTACCCCCAACAGCACATGGCTGATCCTTTGCACCTCCATCAACATTTCAGTATCCAGTGAACTATCAGCATGCGTCGTATTCTCATGTTGCAACATTGGAGAACAGGGCTCAATTATTAGCTTGGATTTCTTCTCGACCCTTTCCACAATGCTGTGTAGTCATCAGGCTTCTTCATTTAGGTAGTAAATCCCTAGACAGGTGCTACTGCTCTGCTCGTTGACATGAATACTTATCTTTAGGAACTGAGGTGGAACTTATTTGGAGAACTTCTGATTTTTCTCTGGGCTCCCCACCATCCCTCCCTCTCTCCCTCTCTCTAACTCCCTGCAGACCAGTGGTGTCAGCCTGGAAGAGATGTTGCGTACGCTGCAACCTCTGCTCTTAATTACTCTAATTGTTAACCTTTTACACAAACACATCTCACACTGCCTGGCTAGGAGATGTTAATAGACTGAATGAAAACCCCAAAGAATGTCTGCAGTGAAAGTGAAAGTGTGTGCTGTGGGGTCGGAAGAGGAAATGTGACATTTTACTGAAATATACCAGGTCAACAGGCCTGCGTCTGTTGCTCTATGAATTGAATCAATTGAAAAAAGTCTGAAATAAAATAGAAAATTGTAGAGGCGAAATATTGAAGCTAAGTCCTTTAGCTAGTGGAATCTGCACTGTATGATTTGGCAAAGCATCCTTGCCAAGCTGTTTTCATGAGGGAACTGTCCAGGTGTAGCCTATGGATACATCAGCCATGTCTCACTATGGCATGATCCCCCTATTCCCAGTTGAAGTGTGAGGTCCATAAAGAGCATATAGCATACAGCTCTTTCCTCACCGCCACCCAACGCCAGTCCAGAGTAACAGATGAATAGGGAACAGTTATAATCATCTTTCCATGAAAAGTGAGTGATTTTATGGGTCTTGCCATTTTTGATTGATGGAGTCAGAACCAACCCCAGCTCAGTGTGAACCCAGGGACTCGCTGTCTCTGTCTGTCTCCTTTCTCTGGGACCCTCTCCTTCTCTCACACACACTCTCTCTCTCTCTCTTCTTGTCTCTCTCACTCTCTTTTTCTCTCTCTCTTTCACTCTCTTTCTCACTTTCACTCTCTCTTGGTCTCTCTTTAGGTCTCAATCTCTCTCTTCTGGTCTCTCTCTCACTCGCTTTTTAGGTCTCTCTCTCATTTCTCTCTCGTGCGCGAGTGAATAAACCATTGCGTTCCTCCATCCTTCCCCCACACCCCCTCGTTCTCCTCCTCCCTCATTTGAAAACACAGGCGGTGCCAGCGGAACGGGGCCAGTTTAAACTTGGCCGCTGGCGGGGGACAGTAGTATTATCTGAGTGGGGCGGTGAGCCCTGCTCCACTGGAGCCCCCGCAGTAGAGCTTAAGTACAGGCTCCGAGTGTCACTACAGGCTAATGGGAACCAGCTGTGTGGGAGGTTAATTTTAGCGGTAGCTAGCAGGGACCGGGGAGGAGCAGTTAACTCTGTCCCAGCCAGGGGCTCCCGGTTGTGGACTGCCTCGTACCGGGTCACTGGTCAGTCCCATGAATCTTCCACACTGCCCTAATGGCCATGGACTCTGACTCTGAGTCATGGCCATACAAGTCCAACCTTAAATTCATTAGATTGGAGGGACAAATGTTAGCTAACAGTGCCTTTAGAGAATCATCAGACAGAAATGAATACACAGCAGTATACTGTTCAAAATTCACAGAGCAGAACAGGAAGTTGTATAACTGCCACAGGAACATTGAGAGAAGGCCAGTGGAGTAGAGTCCTTAAATCAGGTTTTCTTACTGTGACAGGCAGCAGAAGTGCAGAGCGTTTGAACTGCTACAGTAGCAGACAGGAGGAGGGGGATGATTCATTGTGTCTCAGTAAATTATTAATCTGCTCCAAGTGAAGTTTGCTTAGCTCAGACAAGAGCTCAGAGAGGTAGTGGGTCTCTGATGAAGATCCTCCATTTGTGCTTTGTTGTAATGGATCTCCATGGATACTGATGACTCACCATGGGATTGAAGAATATATTTGTCAAGAACCTCTACACAGAGTACAGTGAGTACCTGGACTGAAGTCCTGCCCATTTGATGTAATAGGGTTTTTACTGTAACAGAGAGAGAATGCAATACAGACTCTTATACAGTGGCGATTTTAGCACGTACATCCTGGTGGGGCAAACAAAAACTAAAATTGGGGTATGCAAGCCAAGAAAGCCACTACACAACACAACACTAAACAATACATTAATTGCACTATAACGGTGACAAATGGTGCCCACAAACTGTTAGGGCCCAACAGCAGTCCCAACAGCAGTCCCAACAACAGCAGTCCCAACAGCAGTCCCAACACCTTACCACTGCTACACCTGGCTATCAGTGGAGCCTTGTCTGGCAGCGAAACAGTTCATTCAGCCTCATTTACTGCCTTTAAAAAAACATGGCTGATATGGTTGATCCTCTTAATTTTTTCAATTTTCATCTAAAATAACATACCCAAATGTAGGAACCCAGGTCCTACATTTGAATATAAAAATGGATTTTATCAAACAAAACTATGCTACATTTAATCTCTGGAACCCTCAGGATGACAAATCAGAGCAAGATTACTGAATGTAAGTACATTATTTACCTTCAGAGGTGAATGTATCAAACCAGTTGCCGTGATACAAGTTTTTTGTTGTTGTGCACTCTCCTCAAACAATAGCATGGCATTTTTTTCACTGTAATAGCTACTGTAAATTGGACAGTGCAGTTAGATTAACAATAATTTAAGCTTTTTGTCCATATAAGACATGTCTATGTCCTGGAAAGTTTGCTGTTACTTACAACGTCATTCTAGTCACCTTACTGCACATTAGCAACAACTGTCCCGGTATAGGGACACCTATCCCATAGATCCTAAAGAGGTTTTAAACAAATGTGGTTTCTACTGACAATTGCGATGTACAAACTATGGCATAAAGGAACGACAAGTGGATAAGAGGCAATCGGTAATTTTGATTAAGACATTAATGAGCGAGCTAGGATGGACGTAGTCAATATAACTATTTGTTCAGCACTTTTGAAACGTACAGCGACAGAATTCCGAACATGGGCCGTTCTTACAGTGTTCTCCCTGTACGCCAAGTCAGAACCGTAGGATAAATAAAGGGGGCATATAAGCAGACAATGAAAGCTCTTACAATATTCAATGATTACATTTCTCTAAAGCAGGTTATAGGCTACATGTGCACCACCAAGTTAGAACAGTAGGCGAAATTAGGACGGGAAACGGGACCAAATTATTAGGATGAGGCACATGGGCTACTAACAGCTTACTACACAACATACACTTAGTATTACTTTCTTAGCTACAGTATACATATCTCCCTGGCACATTACATAATTTATGCAGCAGCATACAAGACATATTTGGACTCACCTTGTTGTGCTGTGCTCACTTGAACAGGAAGGTGGCGCGGTGGTACTACTTGGGCAAATTTGTCATCAAACTTTGTCATCAAAGTCTGGCGTTCTCTGGATTTATGTTGCTTTCAAGACAACTGGGAACTCTGAAAAAAACAAGGTTGAATCATGATGATGTGAGTGATCTTCAGGTCATAGCTCTAGAAAGAGGCCCAAGTTCCCGACTTACAATTCCGAGTTCTGCCCCTCCTGCCCTGAAATACGGGTCGCCACTGCTCTTATATATGAACACTCCTCAACTTTAACTCAATCTTGTTGAAATTGGAGACTTTTAGGGTTTTGGAGCAGGGTTCAGCTGTAATGGTTTAAGAGATCTGGTGTTTGGCCTCTTCTCCATATCCCCCTCTGCTCTGTTCATCCGTAGAGCTTGTGTGTGGTTTCCTTTTATGCAAAGCAGAAATTGGGTCCATCTGCATGGCCATGCCAGAAGGTTGGGTTTGCCCCCCCCCCCCCCCCCCCCCCACTGATTGGTTGAAAGCTCCTGATATAGTCTCCTTGTTACAGACCCTCCAGAGTGTGCTGCTACTCTATTATATTGTGATAAGAGCTTAAAGCACAAATACATGAAGAAAGTCGTAGAATGACTCCTAAACCTTTCAGCTACAGGCTGGTAAATGTGAAAGTCACTTCTGCTGGTATTACAGCAGTAATGCATAGCGGGATTGTGTAGGTGTGTTGTTATCTGACATGGGGCCAGAACTGAGAGAGAGAGAGAGCAGGCCCTTAACGTGGAGCCATACCGAGGCAGGGCCTCAGAGGCAGCAGACTATAAATCTTCGGCCTGTCTCTGGATGTAAGAATGTTCGCTCGGGGCATATAGCACAGGGAAGATTCACAGTAAATTAATCCATTATGAAAGGGACTTCAGTCAGAGGCGTCACCACAGGAATTGGAGTTTTAATAGTTTTGTGATAAAGCTTATTCCCAAGACCAGCCAGTGTGTTTGTGTGTCTGTGTATTGTGTGTGTGCGTATGTATGTGTTTGTCTGCCATAGCACTGCACTTACAGAGCCAATCTCCATATTAATGACGCGTCATGTGCCACAAAACATGGTCTTGAGCTGCATGGCGCCAGCTTGACAGTTAACCTTGTTACAGAGCCAGAGAGGGGGGAACAGCTTGACAGTTAACCTTGTTACAGAGTCAGAGAGGGGGGAACAGCTTGACAGTTAACCCTGTTACAGAGCCAGAGAGGGGGGAACAGCTTGACAGTTAACCCTGTTACAGAGCCAGAGAGGGGGGAACAGCTTGACAGTTAACCCTGTTACAGAGCCAGAGAGGGGGGAACAGCTTGACAGTTAACCCTGTTACAGAGCCAGAGAGGGGGGAACAGCTTGACAGTTAACCCTGTTACAGAGCCAGAGAGGGGGGAACAGCTTGGCAGTTAACCCTGTTACAGAGCCAGAGAGGGGGGACAGCTTGACAGTTAACCCTGTTACAGAGCCAGAGAGGGGGGAACAGCTTGACAGTTAACCTTGTTACAGAGCCAGAGAGGGGGGAACAGCTTGACAGTTAACCCTGTTACAGAGCCAGAGAGGGGGGAACAGCTTGACAGTTAACCCTGTTACAGAGCCAGAGAGGGGGGAACAGCTTGACAGTTAACCCTGTTACAGAGCCAGAGAGGGGGGAACAGCTTGACAGTTAACCCTGTTACAGAGCCAGAGAGGGGGGAACAGCTTGACAGTTAACCTTGTTACAGAGCCAGAGAGGGGGGAACAGCTTGACTGTTAACCTTGTTACAGAGCCAGAGAGGGGGGAACATCTTGACAGTTAACCTTGTTACAGAGCCAGAGAGGGGGGAACAGCTTGAATGTTAACCCTGTTACAGAGCCAGAGAGGGGGGAACAGCTTGACAGTTAACCCTGTTACAGAGCCAGAAAGGGGGGAACAGCTTGACAGTTAATCTTGTTACAGAGCCAGAGAGGGGGGAACAGCTTGACAGTTAACCCTGTTACAGAGTCAGAGAGGGGGAACAGCTTGACATTTAACCCTGTTTCAGAGTCAGAGAGGGGGAACAGCTTGACAGTTAACCTTGTTACAGAGTCAGAGAGGGGGAACAGCTTGACAGTTAACCCTGTTACAGAGTCAGAGAGGGGGAACAGCTTGACAGTTAACCCTGTTACAGAGTCAGAGAGGGGGAACAGCTTGACAGTTAACCCTGTTACAGAGTCAGAGAGGGGGAACAGCTTGACAGTTAACCTTGTTACAGAGCCAGAGAGGGGGGAACAGCTTGACTGTTAACCTTGTTACAGAGCCAGAGAGGGGGGAACAGCTTGACAGTTAACCTTGTTACAGAGCCAGAGAGGGGGGAAAAGCTTGACTGTTAACCTTGTTACAGAGCCAGAGAGGGGGGAACAGCTTGACAGTTAACCTTGTTACAGAGCCAGAGAGGGGGGAACAGCTTGACAGTTAACCCTGTTACAGAGCCAGAGAGGGGGGCACAGCTTGACAGTTAACCTTGTTACAGAGCCAGAGAGGGGGGAACAGCTTGACTGTTAACCTTGTTACAGAGCCAGAGAGGGGGGAACAGCTTGACAGTTAACCTTGTTACAGAGCCAGAGAGGGGGGAACAGCTTGACAGTTAACCTTGTTACGGATCCAGAGAGGGGGGAACAGCTTGACTGTTAACCTTGTTACAGAGCCAGAGAGGGGGGAACAGCTTGACAGTTAACCTTGTTACAGAGCCAGAGAGGGGGGAACAGCTTGACTGTTAACCTTGTTACAGAGCCAGAGAGGGGGGAACAGCTTGACAGTTAACCCTGTTACAGAGCCAGAGAGGGGGGAACAGCTTGACAGTTAACCTTGTTACAGAGCCAGAGAGGGGGGAACAGCTTGACTGTTAACCTTGTTACAGAGCCAGAGAGGGGGGAACATCTTGACAGTTAACCTTGTTACAGAGCCAGAGAGGGGGGAACAGCTTGAATGTTAACCCTGTTACAGAGCCAGAGAGGGGGGAACAGCTTGACAGTTAACCATGTTACAGAGCCAGAAAGGGGGGAACAGCTTGACAGTTAATCTTGTTACAGAGCCAGAGAGGGGGGAACAGCTTGACAGTTAACCCTGTTACAGAGTCAGAGAGGGGGAACAGCTTGACATTTAACCCTGTTTCAGAGTCAGAGAGGGGGAACAGCTTGACAGTTAACCTTGTTACAGAGTCAGAGAGGGGGAACAGCTTGACAGTTAACCCTGTTACAGAGTCAGAGAGGGGGAACAGCTTGACAGTTAACCCTGTTACAGAGTCAGAGAGGGGGAACAGCTTGACAGTTAACCCTGTTACAGAGTCAGAGTTGGGGAACAGCTTGACAGTTAACCCTGTTACAGAGTCAGAGAGGGGGAACAGCTTGACAGTTAACCTTGTTACAGAGTCAGAGAGGGGGAACAGCTTGACAGTTAACCCTGTTACAGAGTCAGAGAGGGGGAACAGCTTGACAGTTAACCCTGTTACAGAGTCAGAGAGGGGGGAACAGCTTGACAGTTAACCTTGTTACAGAGTCAGAGAGGGGGAACAGCTTGACTGTTAACCTTGTTACGGAGCCAGAGAGGGGGGAACAGCTTGACAGTTAACCTTGTTACGGAGCCAGAGAGGGGGGAACAGCTTGACAGTTAACCGTGTTACAGAGCCAGAGAGGGGGGAACAGCTTGACTGTTAACCTTGTTACAGAGCCAGAGAGGGGGGAACAGCTTGACAGTTAACCCTGTTACAGAGTCAGAGAGGGGGAACAGCTTGACAGTTAACCCTGTTACAGAGTCCGATAGGGGGAACAGCTTGACAGTTAACCTTGTTACAGAGCCAGAGAGGGGGAACAGCTTGACATTTAACCCTGTTACAGAGTCAGAGAGGGGGAACAGCTTGACAGTTAACCCTGTTACAGAGTCAGAGAGGGGGAACAGCTTGACAGTTAACCCTGTTACAGAGTCAGAGAGGGGGAACAGCTTGACAGTTAACCTTGTTACAGAGTCAGAGAGGGGGAACAGCTTGACAGTTAACCTTGTTACAGAGTCAGAGAGGGGGAACAGCTTGACATTTAACCCTGTTACAGAGTCAGAGAGGGGGAACAGCTTGACAGTTAACCCTGTTACAGAGTCAGAGAGGGGGAACAGCTTGACAGTTAACCCTGTTACAGAGTCAGAGAGGGGGAACAGCTTGACAGTTAACCCTGTTACAGAGTCAGAGAGGGGGAACAGCTTGACAGTTAACCCTGTTACAGAGTCAGAGAGGGGGAACAGCTTGACAGTTAACCCTGTTACAGAGTCAGAGAGGGGGAACAGCTTGACAGTTAACCCTGTTACAGAGTCAGAGAGGGGGAACAGCTTGACAGTTAACCCTGTTACAGAGTCAGAGAGGGGGAACAGCTTGACAGTTAACCTTGTTACAGAGTCAGAGAGGGGGAACAGCTCGCTGCTGCTGGTGGTGGTTATTGAAGGGGGGAAAATGAGGAGCAGATGAATCTCTCCCATCTTCAGCTCCAACATGAAGCAGGGTGTGGTGCTTGGGAGGGGCTCTGAATTATCTCACAGAGCCACACAAATACACATTAATTGGTTGCTAAGTTTAAAGGTTATGAACTTAATGTCATAAAGCTACTATAGTTACTCCATATTTAGTTAATGTTGTTTATACTCAAGTCTAGCTGAAGTGAACCTGGTAGTAATGTGTGTATGATGGGGGAGGGGGTAGGGAGGCATCAGCCCTCACTCCTGACACTGAGGAGGAGAGAGGCGACTGGGTAAAGGCCAGGGTGGAGGGAGGATGATGGACGAGCATTTCTGTGAGGAGCGCAGTGGTCCAGCTCGTTTTGCGGTGGGGGCTGTTGTTTCCATCTCCCTCAAACGGAAGCCGCTCCACTGGCAGATGACTTGTCAATGACATCATCAAAGTGAGCCCACTAATTGATTCCTGCTGCTCTGTCATGCCCATTGTTCACTGAGCCCTCCTCGTGTTCCTCTCATCTGATGTTGATTGTTTGATGTTTGTTAAAAAGAGGGGTTCTTTGTGTCCTTGGCTATGCCATGTCCTTTTGTTGAATGTTTTTTTTTACAGAAATGCTCCTCTTTTGACTGTCTGTTGGGACAGAACTGTCTCTGCTGGGGAAAGAGAAGCTTTGTTTTTCCCAGCACTAGTCAATCATACTCCTGCCTCTATTTTTGCCATAGGGTTTTCATTATAGCTCCCAGCTCAAATTTCCACTTCCTTTATCCCAGGCCTCAGATCAATGACCACTCCCACGCTTTATTGTGGGGTACAAATATACTGAATGTCACATGGCTTCCTGAAAATGTTAATCTTACAGTAAAATGAAACAGTGGAGCTCTGGTTGGGCCCCCGAGTGGCGCAGTGGTCTAAGGCACTGTTTCTCAGTGCTAGAAGCGTCACTACAGACCTGGTTTGATTCCAGGCTGTATCACAACCCGTCGTGATTGGGAGTCCCATAGGGCGGCGCACAACTGGCCCAGTGTCGTTCGGGTTAGGGCTTCGCCGGTGTAGGGCATCGTTGTAAATAAGAATTTGTTCTCAACTGACTTTCCTAGTTAAATAAAGGTAAAATAAATATATAACATTAATAATAATACAAAAATACAAATACTACTTTCTAAGGATAAATGTGACATTTCACTATGATTTACGGTTCTGCTACCTACAGTAGCAGTGTTAATTTCACAATGAAATGAGAGAGTGTGTTCACTCATAACTGGAGGAAGAATCTTTCTGCACCAGGAAGTAGTTTTTTTCAACGCTTCTAAATGAGCTCATATTTTATTAACAATGTGAAACTGATAAAAACTGAGGGCTGTTAATGTGCAACAAACAGCCTCTCTGCCCATAAAGCAGCAAGCTGTTTGAGACATCATCGGTCCATACAGACCCCATAAAGTCTTCAAACATCTATCTCTCAGTCTGAGGGTTAGCTAATAGCGAGAGTTACTAGACTTCTTGATTTTGTTTGTTTTCTTTATGCAGACATCACTCTTTTCCACCAGAAGTGATGACATTGCAGATGGAGTTGTTTCAGTTGACCACTCTCACCCCTTCCTCTCCTTCTCTCTCTCTCTCTCTCTCCTCCTGCCAATTAAAACATTTGATTTAATTTGTTTTCCCTTCACCTTGCCCTCCAGAGTAATAAACATTCCATGATGCTGTGGAATTACTCAACTGATTCTGATTCATGGGAGTTTGGAACATGGGGACTTGTTGTAAATCACCTAACAGGATGGTGATGTTGCATCTGAGCAGATCACTTATTCACCATTTCATGAAGGGATTAAATATGAATTACACTAAATTGTTCCTCCGTAAATGTAATGGATGGATAGTCCAGATGAGTAGGTGAAAGACTTCAGTGTCTGTGTTTGTACTGAAGTAAGTCTGAGACTCCCCACCCTTCCTACATCCCACTGAGTGGGAGCAGTCAGACAGTGTTGTCTAGGAGGGAGGAGAGGGAAGCATCCTGCTTGGGGATTTGATTCTCCAGGACTGTCAGGACACAGGTGAGAAATACAGCGTGTATGTGCCGACTGCATTCCTGGTCACTATTCCAGGAACTATGTTCTCTCCCGGCCGCAGGGGGGGACAAGTGTGGTCACCTGGCCCGGAGGACCGTCTCTCTGCCTCCAACCTGACTGTGATGGGTGCCTCAGTGGGAGGGGCCAAGGGCCCCCCTACAACCCAGTATTTCCTGTACAGAGGGAAAATGGCAGATGTGAAACTTGACTTGGGTCCAAGTATAGCTAGAGTGCCTGAGAATTCAAGTCCCTTAAGATGCTCTTGGCAAGCCTGACAATTCTTTATTTTGTCTGTCCTCACCTCTTCCCATGAAAACCGAGCCATCACTTTCTTTTGAAATGATAATATTCTTCTTGTGTATTTCTATCCAGTATATTATTAATTTGTTCATTTATTGTTGTAAATGTAGTTAATTAATTACTTTTAGATTATAACAATTCCGTATTCAAAATATATGTTTATATTAGTGTCTGTGACTATCTGATGTGACTTCTCAAAGTCCTCTGGGGTTTTGTAGACTCAGCCATTTCTCCCCTGCAGCCTCTGCAGTATGTCCCAGCAGCCCTTGTGGTATGTCCCTGCTCTCCCATTCTCCTGTGGTTAGAAACTTCATCCAAATGCTGGATTTGCCTTTGCATGATATTTACTTAAGTTAAACAGCCATCTGTAAAAACAGAGAAATGGATATCCTTTGTATGGTGTTCATGTGAGAAATTATTTTACATAGTGTACATGGTGTCCCCAACTACCCTATTCCTTATTCCCAATAAAAGTAGAAATGGTATAAAAAAAACAATTATTTCCATCAAGTGGCATCACAACCAATCTGATTTATAATCTGACTGACATAGTGACACAGGCCAAGTTTTTCTTATCACTAAGACTGGGTTGGTCTTTATTACATTTTATCGCTTTTTTAAATATAATTGATAAAGTAGAGCTATATCAATGGTTGGATTGGCAAGCTAGAAGCAACCAGAGACATTTGTATTACTTTTACAATCAAATTGGGAAAATGACCTAATAGAGGAAGCCTTACTCAATGAGTCAGTGTTACTGCATAACATAATCAGGCTTAGCAGGACAAGTTATACTCTGATTTGGAACATATATCAGAGGAATAGGGCTGTCTGGGGTCTGTCTGCCAGTCTGTCTGTCTGTCTGTCTATCTTTGTTTGTATGTATGTTTGCGAGTTTTGCGCTGGCATGGTGTCAGGTGAATGCAGGGCAGTTAGGGGCTATAACTGGGTTTTGGGGGGGGGGGGGTCAGTTAGGGGGCTATAACTGGGTTTGAGGGCGTTCAGTTAGGGGGCTATAACCGGGGTGTCGTGACTCGGTGGTTAGGGGTAATTATAGGGCTTGGAAGGACAAGGGGCAGGAGAATGGGTGAGCGCACGGGGCACAACAAGTCTAATACAGCCGTCTCTGTGGCAGGTGGTGTGGATGGAGGAACAGAGACTTGTCTCTGAGTGTGTGTCTGTGTCTGAGCATTTGTGTGGTTGGGTATATGTGTGGATGTGGGTGGGTATATGTGTAGGTGGGGTTGGGTATATGTGTGGATGTGGGTGGGTATATGTGTAGGTGGGGTTGGGTATATGTGTGGATGTGGGTGGGTATATGTGTAGGTGGGGTTGGGTATATGTGTGGTTGTGGTTGTGGGTGGGTGTGGGTGGGTGTGGATGGGTATATGTGTGGGTGTGGGTGGGTATATGTGTGGGTGTGGGTGGGTGTGGATGGGTATATGTGTGGTTGTGGGTGGGTGTGGGTGTGGATGGGTATATGTGTGAGTGTGGGTGGGTATATGTGTGGGTGGGGTTGGGTATATGTGTGGTTGTGGGTGGTTGTGGGTGTGGATGGGTATATGTGTGGGTGTGGGTGGGTGTGGATGGGTATGTGTGTGGGTGTGGGTGGGTATATGTGTGGGTGTGGTTGGGTATATGTGTGGTTGTGGGTGGATATATGTGTGGGTGGGGTTGGGTATATGTGTGGTTGTGGGTGGGTATATGTGTGGGTGTGGTTGGGTATATGTGTGGTTGTGGGTGGGTATATGTGTGGGTGGGGTTGGGTATATGTGTGGTTGTGGGTGGGTATATGTGTGGGTGGGTATATGTGTGGGTGTGGTTGGGTATGTGTGTGGGTGTGGGTGGGTATATGTGTGGGTGGGGTGGGTATATGTGTGGTTGTGGGTGGGTATATGTGTGGGTGGGTATATGTGTGGGTGGGGTTGGGTATATGTGTGGTTGTGGGTGGTTTTGGGTGTGGATGGGTATATGTGTGGGTGGGTGTGGATGGGTATGTGTGTGGGTGTGGGTGGGTATATGTGTGGGTGTGGTTGGGTATATGTGTGGTTGTGGGTGGGTGTATGTGTGGGTGGGTATATGTGTGGGTGTGGATGGGTATATGTGTGGTTGTGGGTGGGTATATGTGTGGGTGGGGTGGGTATATGTGTGGTTGTGGGTGGGTATATGTGTGGGTGGGTATATGTGTGGGTGGGGTTGGGTATATGTGTGGTTGTGGTTGGGTATATGTGTGGTTGGGGTTGGGTATATGTGTGGGTGGGGTTGGGTATATGTGTGGTTGTGGTTGGGTATATGTGTGGTTGGGGTTGGGTATATGTGTGGGTGGGGTTGGGTATATGTGTGGTTGGGGTTGGGTATATGTGTGGGTGGGGTTGGGTATATGTGTGGTTGTGGTTGGGTATATGTGTGGTTGGGGTTGGGTATATGTGTGGTTGTGGTTGGGTATATGTGTGGTTGTGGGTGGGTATATGTGTGGGTGGGGTTGGGAATACGTGTGGTTGTGGGTGGGTATATGTGTGGGTGGGTTACAGAGAGAAGCGTTCTCTAGCTCAACCTGCTTTCTCTATGTATGTCTCACCTCACTTGGTCACACCTGTTCTGTGTGTTTGTTTGTGTGTGGGGGGGTGGGGGGGGGGGGGGGGGGGGGGGGGGTGTGTGTGCTCATAGATGTGGATATACTGGAAAAACAGCTCAGCCCTGACTAGGATTGCAGGATTGCACACACTGCTCCCGTAAGGGAATTGTGCTGACTCAACTCCCAGGAACTTCCTGCTTCTCCATATCGAGCTGAGCGTACGGAAGGGAAGGGAACAGATAAAGATACTGGAATAGAGGGATGGAGGGAGAGGTGTAGAAAGAGGCTGGTAGTTGGGTAGCCAGGTTGAGAAGCAGCTGTAGATCTGTTGTTCTAGACAATGAGTGTCAGTCAGCACAGTCTAGTAGGGTCCCTCCCTCCCACGCCAGGAGTCCCCAGCCGGCCCCTCTGGGTCCTCGTCTGTAAGGGGGCAGGCTGATGGCTTGGGGCTGGAGGGGCCTTACTCACGAACTCTTACACTGTACTCATTCACACACCAGTTATCACAGGGGCAGAGGTGACGTCACTCACACTGTGTAGTATGGCATTACAGCCTATATGTATGGGTTTTCTATTCTCTAGTTACCATCGCCAGTATTAGTGTGTGGGCACTTCTACCTATTTTAGACCTTGCATCAGTGAGAGTTTAAGTTCATATAGGGGTTTGTGACTTTCCTGTTTTGCTCATTAATTAAGGCTGACTGTGTGGGAGGGAGTTTAGAGTATGTGGTGAGGAGGTGGTGGTGCCAGGGTGCAGGTGGCAGGGTACCAGAACTGGGCCCCAGTGTGTTTGTCACTTCCTGCCGGTTGCTGTCTTGCCAAGTGGGGGTGGCTGAGTCACCAGGGGGTCACAGAGGCAGCTGTCACAGCCCAGCAAGGGGACAAGGTGAGGGGGAAGGGGTGAGAGGGGTGCGGGGGAGGCAGCTGGCATGGCTCCACAGACCTGGAGGCAAAAGGAGAGGAGAGGTGAAGGGAACAGGGGCATCTGTCTATGTGTGATTGTGGATCGGAACCTGAAGACTCAGAGCCCAGATGTAGCCCTGCTGCCCAGAGCACAGTATTGTGGGGTTGTGGTGGAGGCTCATGGGCAGATGGGGGTCAGAGGGTGTCGCGCCATGAGGCTAGAATCAGAACAGCCATGAAACAGCATGGTGACTGCCTGGAAATTCACACTTACCACAGGGGGAACCACCTCAACTTACACTGAGACACAGAGAGAGAAAGAGGGATTGAGGGAGGGATAGTCAGAGGGAGAGAGAAAGAGAGAGTCAGATAGAAACATAAAAAGAGAGAGAGTGAGAGAGAGAGCTCAGGCCCTGAGTGGGATCTGAGTCACTCCCACACACTCATGTTTACTGTGTGAATAATACACTCACACACGTCCCAGACACTCATTGATGTAGCATTCCTTCTGCTAATATCATAATTAGTACTGTGTTATATCAGTTGGCTGTTAGCGTTCACACCTGCATTCACACACACACACACACACACACACACACACACACACACACACACACACACACACACACACACACACACACACACACACACACACACACACACACACACACACACACACACACACACACACACACACACACACACACACATATTAACACTCACGAGGTGTGTGAGGACAATGGTCCTCTGTGTGCGGGCTCTCTGCCCTCTGCCCCCTGCGGCTGGGACAGCAGCCCTGCTCTCCTCCTTTTTCTCAAGCTCTCTCTGTTTTTCTTCTACCCCGAGAGCATCCAGATCTGCTGACGAGCTTTTGGCATGTGTCTAAATGAGGAGCCCTGTGCCAACGTGCCTGGCTGCGTCACGCTCACTGCCAGCCACTGTGCCAAGGCTCTGCCAACACACCATAGGCACAGCCTGAACGAGACAACTTCTCCTCCACTCTCCTCTGAGTATACCAGCGTCCTGTTGTCATCCAACATGATTGTTATTGACAAATTCGAAACAAGGCCTCAGAAATATGGGATTTTTTATCCCTCCGGTCACACTGCCCTACTGTGTGATATTGAGTGATTGATCTCCAGTCCCTACATTCCTGCATCTGTTGATTTTAATATCAAAGGCATTCCCTAAGAGCATGATTGTTGTGCAACTGCTTTTATAAGCACATAGTCTCACAGAGAGGCTGAGTGTGACTGGGATGGGATGGGATGGCTCAGCCTCAGGCCAGTTGTGATTGGGTTGTAGAGGGGAGGGAGGGGAGGAGTGGCCCAGTGGAGTGGAGCTGACCTGGGATGGGGTCAGGGTCTCCCAGGGCTGGTCAGGGCTGGGACACCACACTGACCACAGAGCAGTATACAGTCCCACTCATTGTGTGCTTTTCTAATATGATATGCTGTTGCTTAGACCACAGCAGAATGTTGATCAAATCCAAACTTAACTTTGGGACTTTACACTAGTATCCTGTGTCCTCTCTCCCTGTGGCTCCATCTATGGCATTTCTGAGTCAAAGTTGAAATCAAAGTTTATTGGTCGCATACACAGTTTAGCAGATGTTATAGCGGGTGCAGTGAAATGCTTATGTTACCTAGCTCCTAACAATGCAGTAAAATGTCAAGCAAGTACACAAATAATAATAATACTTTTTTTAACAGTGTAACTAAAAGGCCATTCCTGGTCTTACCCTTTCACCCAGTGTTTTCGGCCATCTTTATGGAGGTACTTGGTCCACAGTTGGGTCTGTCTCACAAATCATGGCTGTGGTGGTTTCATCTCATTTCCTGTGTGGATGTGTGAACAGTGGACCTCTCAGGCCAGAGACTGTGGGCCCAACCAGTGGTTGTGTGTTTGTGTTCCCATCTTTGTCCTCATGTCATGGTTTAGGACTCTTGGAGAAGGTGTTTAGTGTGTCTGGGTTAGCTGGGTCCATCAGACTCCATAGTAGCATCACTGGATCCAGATCAGCACACTCAATCACTGCCCTGTTTAGACATGGGTGTTTCATCAATTCAACTTCTTTGCCACTTTTATTCACAATATACCTCTGTGGTATGTTATGTGCGTGCGTGCGTGTGTGTGTGTGTGTGTGTGTGTGTGTGTGTGTGTGTGTGTGTGTGTGTGTGTGTGTGTGTGTGTGTGTGTGTGTGTGTGTGTGTGTGTGTGTGTGTGTGTGCATGCTTGCGTGCATGTGTGTATGCGTGTGTGTCTGCATACACATAATCGTGTGTCAGTCACGGGGGTGTGGGGGATGTGGGGGTTGACATTTATTTCTGCAGAGGAAGTTTGTGGTTAGACCGTTTCTGCGCTCCCGTTCACATTTTTACTCTCCATGTAGCCGTGCTTTTTAAAAGCCATGCAGTTTCTTACAGATGTGGAAGTCATTTCAGCAGTGCTTGTGTAACGACTGGAGGAGTTTTTGTTCTGCATCGAGACGCTGCTGGGTCTGGCCTCCCCCGCCTCGCCCCAGTGCAGCATGAGAAGGTCTAGGCTTGTAAATAAAGCCCCTGTTCCAGGCTGTAAGGAAATAGCCTCTTAAGAAATGCAACAATGTGGGACTGGCCATGTATCTGACAGAAAACCAACAGAATCCACATCTAACACTGCGTGTGTTTGTGTTTTCATTTTCAAATGTATTCATGATCATTTGTTTCCTAGATAAAAAATACTGCATTCCCCAGCTGTAAAGCTGGCGCTGTGTTGCCCTCAATGTTTGTCTGACAGTGTCTACACTTTGGGCAAGGGTATATATTTATTGTCCGTCTGATTAAATCAGCATGAGAACATACCAGAGTTGCAGACATTCCTTCTTTCTTTGACAGGTTCTTCTGTCCTGCACCTGATAACTTGGATGTACATATTTTTTTTCTAGATATATGTACACACCCACACACACACACACACACATACAAACACATGCACACAAACACATACGCACAAACACACAAACACATACGCACAAACACATGCACACAAACACACACACATAGAGTGTATTCGGAAAGTGCTCAGACCCCTTATTGGTCACATACACATATTTAGCAGATGTTATTGCGGGTGTAGTGAAATGCTTGTGGTCCTAGTTCCGACAGTGACTGTGTGCTTAGGGTCGTTGTCCTGTTGGAAAGTGAACCTTCACCCCAGTCTGAGGTCCTGAGCACTCTGGAGCAGGTTTTCATCAAGGATCTCTCTACTTTGCTCCATTCATATTTCCCTCGATCCTGACTAGTCTTCCAGTCCCTGCCGCTGAAAAACATCCTCACAGCACGATGCTTCCACCACCATGCTTCACCGTAGGGATGGTGCCAGGTTTCCTCCACACGTGACACTTGGCATTCAGGCCAAAGAGTTCAATCTTGGGTTCATCAGACCAGAAAAAGTTGTTTCTCATGGTCTGAGAGTCTTTAGGTGCATTTTGGAAAATTACAAGCAGGCTGTCATGTGCCTTTTACTGAGGAGTGGCTTCCGTCTAGCCACTCTACCATAAAGGCCTGATTGGTGGAGTGCTGCAGAGATGGTTGTCCTTCTGGAAGTTTCTCCCATCTCCACAGAGGAACCCTGGAGCTCTGTCAGAGTGACCATCGGGTTCTTGGTCACCTCCCTGACCAAGGCCCTTCTCCCCCGATTGCTTATGAAACATGATGCCTCTGAGCGCAATTTCGAGTCTCATAGCAAATGGCCTAAATACTTATGTAAATAAGGTATATCTGTTTGGTTTTTTTAATGTCTGAAAATCTGTTTTCACTTTGTCATTATGGGGTATTGTATGTAGATTGATGAGGGAAAAAAATATTTAATCCATTTTAGAATAAGGCTGTAACATAACAAAATGTGTAAAAAGTCAAGGGGTCTGAATACTTTCTGAATGCACTGTACATACACACACACGGTCTTGTACAACTAACCTTGTGGGGACACACAATTCAGTCCCTAACCATAAACCTATCCCTAACCTGTACCCTAACCCTAACCTTAACCTTAAAACTAACCCTAGCTCCTAAACCGAATTCTAACCCTAACGCTAATTCTAGCCTTACCCCTAAACCCCCTATAAATAGCGTTTGACCTTGTGGGGACTAACAAAATGTCCCCAGTTGGTCAAATTTCTGTTCATTTACTATTCTTGTGGGGACTTCTGGTCCCCACAAGTGTAGTTAAACACATCCACACACACGCACACACACATCCTTAATGTCTCTGAGATAGATACTGCAGATGAGGGTAACTCCCCACTCTCCAGGGTGAGTGTAATAGGATGAATTGATAATTGATCACTTCCACATTGCCTGAGGATATGACATCTGCCTCGAGTCTGTCTCCTCTGCTCTGCTCTGTAGGGAACTGCCTCGTGGGAAACAGGATGTCACACTGGGTGGCACATGTCTGTCTTCTACTTCCTGCTCTTTATACTGTGGGTGTGGTTGATTGGCGAAGGACATATAGGCCTATACAGTATCTAGCCTTAACAGAGTCATGGCGTCTTAAGTGTGAAAGTGCATGGTTACATTCACTAGTATGAAGGCCCCTTTATGACTACTCTGGCGTGCTTTGGTTAGTCATCCCCACCACTCTCTCTCTTCTCAGACATACTGCCTTGAGTGTGACTTAATGTATCTCATTAAGTCTGCATATCTACCATGTCTCTCACTACTCCTCTGTGTATACGTATAAGGACCCAGGGACCGACATGTTCAGACCTCTCTGTCTCAGCTTTGTCTTATTCTCTGTGTGTCTCAGCTTGTTACTCATATATGCCTTTGTGTCGAAAATCTACCCATGTTATTTGTTCATGAGCACATTCATTTCTGCTTCTTGTTTGTAGTGGTCTTGTGTAACTTTATTATTACAGAGTCTGGGTAGTCTTGACTATAAACACATACTGTACTTAACGTCCTGAGCCAAAGGAAAATACACCTGTGAGCTGCACTGGAGGGGAATATATGGAACACTTATTCAAAGCATTTTATTCACTTCACTGCACTTATTCAAAGCATTTTTCAGAGACTGAGAGCAGCAGATGCATCTAAATGAGGGCCTGGTCCCCTAGGGCATTTATGGGCAAATAGTGTCTCAAAGAGAAGATCAGGATTGTTTTGGCTGTAGGAATCAAACGCTTCCCATGAAGCGTTGAATCCCAGTATTAACCCCCACCCTCTCTCTCTCGCCCTCTTTCTTTCAGGAACTCAAACACACACACCCACACATACACACACACACTCACACAAACACACACACACTCACACAAACATACACACACTCCCCCACCCACACTCCCCCACCCATCTTCACAAACACACTGATTCTCTGTGTGTTATCCCTTAAACCAGTCCCACCCTACAGGCTTCTACCCCCTCTCTCTGAGCAGGCAGCAGGCAGGAAGCAGCCTTCCACCAAACTTGTTGCGCCACACTGCTTGTGTCTATCTTACTCTGTATTGTAGCTATTTTTATTTATCTTTCCCGTGTCTCCATCCTCCCCCTTTAAGTCTATGGCCATTATGTCTATGATAAGAAGGTACAGTAGATTAACTATAACCTTCCCCAACCAATAAACCCCTATGTACCTCTGCCCCCCCCCCCCCATGTGTTTCACTCCCTGCAGTCAAACTCAATTATCTCTCCAGGACACCAGTGACCACTCTACAGGCCATAAACCACTGCAACAGCACCTCCCCTCAACCAGACTCAATCTGCCCCACTCCTCACTCTCCTTTCTCTAAGTTGCATGGTTTGGCTCCACATAAAACCCAATAGGGTTAGTGTTAGACAGTAGGTCAGGGTAAGAGAGTTCCATTCATACACATCAAATAACAAATCATATATGTATACATATAGCTATATCAGATTTTCTCTGATATCACTAAGCCTTCCTGTTAAACCCAGTGCCCTGTTAGTTGTGAGGGTGGATGGGTTGAGCTGCTCCGGTGTATAGAGAAGATATGTCTGTATGTCTACAGTATATCACCTCAAATTAACCTGGGGGAAAGAGGGGTAGGATTTGAGTATAGCTGCTTTTCTCATGTCTGCATTGTTGGGATTCCCCCAATAAAAACTGTGTGTTTAGCCTGATGGAGTTCTGAATGTTTCTTCTGGAAGGACTAGAGAAAGACTGTTTAAATGTGTTATTGATGGCTAAAAGGCCTGTATTGGTTGGGGGGGAGCTCTGTTTAAGTTGTCCGGTGGGGGACAAAAAAGGTGGAGAGGTCCAAAATGATAAAAATATATGTAACCAGACATTCATCTGTTTATTTGAAACTCACTGTCCCATGGTATATGGATTCTCAGAACCACTTATGGTGCACATTTAAGTCCTTGCATTTCATCTCATGCATAACCATGTGCCTGTGCTGTGGTGCAGATTTCACATTAGTTCACATTAATGCATGTAGCCTATATGTCTTTGTCAAACACTGTTATAGTGTGGTGAAGTTTAGTGTAGTTTAGTGTAGTGTAGTTCAGTGTAGTTAGTATAGTGTAGGTTAGTGTAGTGCGTATTAGGTGCCACTTGTGTACTAGATCTATTCAGTTGATAGTGAAAAGATGGAATATTTGCTTTGGTTAATTTAAACCTGTGTAAATCGATTGATTCAGTGCTTTCAGAGGCAGTTGGAATGGGCTTAGTTTTCTCTTTATCCCTGGTGTAAAGTGGAAATGTGAATACTTCTTGCAATGGAACCCTAGTAAAGAACCTGAGGTGTGAAGTGTGGACCTGAGAGAGAGATGAGGGAGGAGAGTTAGTTGCCAGGGAGGAAGAAGTATTGTTTGGTTGGAGAGTCGGGATAGATGTCAGAGTGGTGTGACGACAGAGAGTCGGGATAGATGACAGAGTGGTGTGACGACAGAGAGTCGGGATAGATGTCAGAGTGGTGTGACGACAGAGAGTCGGGATAGATGTCAGAGTGGTGTGACGACAGAGAGTCGGGATAGATGTCAGAGTGGTGTGACGACAGAGAGTCGGGATAGATGTCAGAGTGGTGTGACGACAGAGAGTCGGGATAGATGTCAGAGTGGTGTGACGACAGAGAGTCGGGATAGATGTCAGAGTGGTGTGACGACAGAGAGTCGGGATAGATGTCAGAGTGGTGTGACGACAGAGAGTCGGGATAGATGTCAGAGTGGTGTGACGACAGAGAGTCGGGATAGATGTCAGAGTGGTGTGATGACAGAGAGTTGGAAGAATGAAAGGGGAGAGAGGATATGGTTCTAGGTGCTGACTCACCTGACAACTGGGAACTGGGCTGTTCTGTGAAATCAATAAGTTGTTCATTGTGCAGACAGTATTTGGCCTCTCAGACAGTATGTTTGTAAGTGTGTGTGTTTATGGCTAGGATTGGTGTTTGGGTTTCAGAGTGATTAGGTTTACGTTTGTGTATGTGTCTGAAAGAGGGTATGCGTGTTTATAGCCAAAGCCCGTCCCCTCTCTCTTCCTCCTTCCCTATACTCCCAGCTACAGAAATAAACATCACACACAGACTGACAGACTACAAACTTTGTCTGGAACTGAATTCCAAAGCCTCAGGGATGTGTTATTTCTATGGCCCTGAGCCAAACAGACAACCATATACTATACCCCTTTCTCTGTCTCACACTGCCATGGAGTCCTGTACATGCTCTCTCCCCTCCTCTCTCTCTCTGTCTCTCTCTCTCTGTCTCTCTCTCTCTGTCTCACACTGCCATGGAGTCCTGTACATGCTCTCTCCCCCTCTCTCTCTCTCTCTGTCTCTCTCTCTCTCTCTCTCTCTCTCTCTCTCTCTCTCTCTCTCTCTCTCTCTCTCTCTCTCTCTGTCTCACACTGCCATGGAGTCCTGTACATGCTCTCTCCCCCTCTCTCTCCGTCTCTCTCTCTCTGTCTCTCTCTCTCTGTCTCCCAGCTCTCTGTCTCACACTGCCATGGAGTCCTGTACATGCTCTCTCCCCCCTCTCTCTCTCTCTGTCTCTCTCTCTCTGTCTCTCTCTCTCTGTCTCACACTGCCATGGAGTCCTGTACATGCTCTCTCCCCCCTCTCTCTCTCTCTGTCTCTCTCTCTCTGTCTCTCTCTCTCTGTCTCACACTGCCATGGAGTCCTGTACATGCTCTCTCCCCCCCCCCTCTCTCTGTCTCTCTCTCTCTGTCTCTCTCTCTCTGTCTCACACTGCCATGGAGTCCTGTACATGCTCTCCCCCCCCCCTCTCTCTGTCTCTCTCTCTCTGTCTCTCTCTCTCTGTCTCACACTGCCATGGAGTCCTGTACATGCTCTCTCCCCCCTCTCTCTCTCTCTGTCTCTCTCTCTCTGTCTCTCTCTCTCTGTCTCACACTGCCATGGAGTCCTGTACATGCTCTCTCCCCCTCTCTCTCCCCCTCTCTCTCTCTCTGTCTCTCTCTCTCTGTCTCTCTCTCTCTGTCTCACACTGCCATGGAGTTCTGTACATGCTCTCTCCCCCTCTCTCTTGCTCTCTCTCTCTCTCTCTCTCTTTCTCGCTCTCTTTCGCTCTCTCTTTCTCTCATGTCTCATATGGATATAAACATACTTAGCGATAGGGCATTAATGTATATACACACACTAATTTGTATAAATAAAGTCAGGATTTACTGATTTCTCATAGGAGAGCCTTGGTTTGCTGTCTCTCTGTCTCTCTCCATCCTACAGCAGCCTTGATAAATAAACAGCAACATGGCAGGAAGAAAACATCTCAGTGAGCTAGGCTGGGCCTTGGCTGGGCCTGAGGTGAGACAGGAAGAGAGAAAAAGTGGAATGTTAGTGTATGTATGCCTGTACGTGGGACTAGAGAACCATTTCCTTGTTTAGATTCAAGAGGATCTTCAATAGGCCTTTCTTTCTGTTTGCTCAGAATGGGTTGCATGTGTTTTACAATTCAAACCCTCTATTGTACGAGCCACTCTGACGCAATTGAGGTTTTCTCTTTCATTCCAATCAGCACCCCTCCCATCCCTCTTACCACTCCCCTAAGTCTTAGACGGAATGGGAGGAGACAGAAGTGTCTCTAGTGAACTGAGTGACCCTTTCCTCTATTTTGTTATTTGAGAAAACCTTACTACTTTTATCTGAGTGGTTAAAAGTGAGCCACAACGACTGTGTTGAATAATGTACCCAGATCTGTGCATTCATTTGGTAGTATATGTTTTCCTAGATGTTTGAGCCAGCGCGTTGTTGTGTCTGTGTGGTCTGTCTGCAGGTGTACCTGAAGGCCCCTATGATCCTGAATGGAGTGTGTGTGATCTGGAAGGGCTGGATAGACATGCTGCGCCTGGATGGGATGGGATGTCTGGAGTTCGATGAGGAGAGAGCACAGGTACTGTAGCACATCTTTCATCACACCCCTGGTCCCCAAGTACCACCGACACAATACACACGACTAGATATAACAATTAGCTACTATATTTACACACATTTACATACAGTACACCTCTAGACGGACTACTTTTAAATTGCTTAACTAGAACTAAACGTAACATGTTGTGCCCCTGCCCCTACATATACAACCAAAACAACCACTCACTGGTCAAAACAAACTGTGTGTCTCTCTCCCCCTCTGTGTGTGTTCAGCATGAGGATGCCCTGGCGCAAGCAGCCTTTGAGGATACACGTAGGAGGACCCGGGACTTTGAGGACAGGGACCGCTCGCACAGAGAGGACCTGGAGGTGAGCGAGATTGGACAGACTGGGGATGGGGTGGGCTAGTGGTTTGACAGATTCTGAATGTCCCCATGGTCACATGATTAGTGCTAACAAAAAAATGTGATGTTGGAAGGTTGTGATTGTTTGTGTCCCCTGTGTGCTATATGTAGAGAGATTGTTACCATGAGAACCCTTGCCAATTTCCCCTAAGGTAGCTGTAAATTACCATGACAGTTGTGTGAATAACCCGGATTGTTTTAGATATTTTACTCTCTAACACAAATCTTGAACTTGTTGTGTGTTTGTCTGAGTTATCCTGTGTGTGTGTGTGTGTGTGTGTGTGTGTGTGTGTGTGTGTGTGTGTGTGTGTGTGTGTGTGTGTGTGTGTGTGTGTGTGTGTGTGTGTGTGTGTGTGTGTGTGTGTGTGTGTGTGTGTGTATTTTATTCAAAAGTATTTGTTATGGTATCTACAGTAGGTTTAGTGCATGAAGAGTCTATTCATAATAAGAACACAAAGAAACGTATTCATTTATTCTCAGATTGATCCTAAATGCAACCCCCCCTAAGATGAAAACCAAATTGTGTTTTTTTAGGACCCTGTGGCATCAAAAATCTGGGACTGATGGCATTCAACGACTAGGGTCTGTCTTCTTTGCTTTTCAATATCACTCTGTCATGCACTAAACCCTGTGTGTGGTATGTGTGTGTTGGATGTGTGAGTGTGTTTGTGTGCGTAGTGAGGTGTCTGTGTGTTTGTGAATCAACACGAGAGCATGTGCATGTATGTGAACAATTTAAAGTATCTGAGTCTGCCTGTTTTAGTGCCTGCGTGTGAAGAAATAGAGAGACTGAATGAGTGAGTGAAGAGAGAGAGAGAGAAAGTTACATGTCAACAGTATTTGTTGAGTTAACACACTGTTGTAATGAATGCTTAGTGATAATGTGGGTTCCTTCTCTCTCATTCCCCAAAATCTCATGGTCAGTCATATGAATACGGTTTCTGGATTTTTTAAATGCATTTTATGATTTTATGATAGTATGATGTGTGCAGGCCAGGAAATCCTACCGGGGTATAAGCTGGAAGACAGACCCCCCACACACACTCTCCCCCCAGTGCCTAATGGAGAACAGACCTCCTTACACATACACCACCCACCCTCACCCTGCTGCCGGAGGAGTCCGCTGCAAGGCCTGCTGGGACATATCTGCCACAGCTTGGCAGCACATGATTCTGAAGAGAGGGAGAGAGAGGGAGGGAGGGGGAGAGCATCTGAAGTAGTGCTTTCATGTTCACGTCTAGTATTTCCTCACTCAGTAACATACCCTCAAGCTCCCTCAGGAAGAATGGACTCCTTTCTTCTGAAAATCAATAAGCCATGGAGGTATTATTGGTCAAAGAAAAAGGAAAATGGACGTCTCTGACATAGAGCCTGGAGGAGATAGTCTCAAACAGGATTGTGTGGAAGGTGTGCATGTAGTCACTGTATGACACATCTTCCAACTAACTAAACCCTTTCCATGCCTTTCATTCTCAAATACTGACTGTGGTGGAAAAATGAAACCCCATAATCATTTTCTTCACGTTTTTTTCCATCCAAGTTATGTTGAAATAGCAGAAAGTCGTCTCCTGAACTGCTCTGATTCAGAATTTTCTGATTGGACTGTAGCATTTAGCAAATTCTCTAATTGTTGAATCCCCCTGCTCTGGTGTCCTCTCAAGGAGGGAGGAAGCTGATATTGTTGGTTTTATTTTAGATGAAAGATAATATATGCATTTGGACAGCACAGGACCCTGTTTTTATGTGATGTGGGCGCCTGGCTCTAGAGGACATTCAACCATTACATTTCTGTGGTCTGAACTTGTGATCCTATACTCAGTCCACCATAACTCAATAAAGGCCAGCAGCACAATGACAGTATGCCATAAAGTGGGAGCTAGGAGGCCTCTAAAGGGTTAGGAACCTGTCATTTAGTTCCAAAATCACAGCTCTCCTCTAGCAAGGTTGTCAGTGTCAGCTTTGAGTATGTGTGTCTAAGTAAAGCATATATGGGTAATTCCCATGTTGTGTGGCCTTTGCGTGTTTTTTATGTTCTTTGTTCAGGTTTTGTGTTTTTCTTGGTGTCTGTGTGTGTGCGTGCATGTGTGCTCATGTGTGTAGGAGCGATACAGGACAGGACAGTGATAGCCATCTAGATGATTGAGGAAGATGAGATGGATGAAGAATAAATATGACATTTTTTATCAGCCCAGAGCCCCATTCTGCAGGTGGAATTAGAGGATTAATACTCTCCCTTTCCTGTAATTACGGTAGCACTCCACCCAGGGTTGAGGCTTACTGTAATGTGTATCATCAAAATAATATTCAAAATAATATCAAATATCAATAATATCAAAATAATAATAATAAAAATAAAAAAATAAATAAATAAAATAATAATAATATTCCTTTGTCTGTAGTTGCACTTTATACAGTATATTATTATGTATTGAGTCCAAGTTTCAGATCATTGTAAAAAAGTGTGACCTTTCCTGATTTTTTATTTATTTTCATTTTGGAAGTTGGTCCAGTTCACATTACATTGTGTGTGGTGTGAGAAAGCCTTTTTTCATCAACTATTACCCAACTGTAACTGGTGTGTTTTGGCTGAAGGGGGAACCTTTACATAGACGTTCTTTCCTCTGACTCAAGGACACTTCAAATATTTATTTTCCTTAATTTTTTAACTAAGGGAGCAGCGCACATGTGTATGTGTATGCGTGTGCGTGTGTGTGTGTGCGTGCGTGCTTGCATGTGGTTGATTTCGAAATCACTCTCCAACAACCTAGTAACACTGTGATCGGCCAGTTCATAAAATCTTCATAAATTGACAATATTGCAGTAATAACTAACTACGGTATAATATATATTATTAATTGTTTTGAAGACACTATTTCCGTTTATGATTCTGAAGAGGAAGAATGGATGAGCGTCAGTGTCTCATTTAGGATTAGAGTAGTAGACTGAACCAGACCAGGTTTAAAAGAAGCTATTATGGTGAGTCATTTGGATGACGACTACATGTCATTTCAGCTCAGAGACTTGTACCAGCGTCTGCTTTCTCCGTCTGTCTGTCTGCCTGTCTGTCTGTCTGTCTGCCTGCCTGCCTGCCTGCCTGTCTGTCTGTCTGTCTGTCTGTCTGTCTGTCGTCTGTCTGTCTGTCTGTCTGTCTGCCTGCCTGTCTGTCTGTCTGTCTGTCTGCCTGCCTGCCTGCCTGCCTGTCGGTCTGTCTGTCTGTCTGTCTGTCTGTCTGCCTGCCTGCCTGTCTGTCTGTCTGTCTGTCTGTCTGTCTGCCTGCCTGTCTGTCTGTCTGTCTGCCTGCCTGCCTGTCTGTCTGTCTGCCTGCCTGTCTGTCTGTCTGTCTGTCTGCCTGCCTGCCTGCCTGTCTGTCTGTCTGTCTGTCTGTCTGTCTGTCTGTCTGTCTGTCTGTCTGTCTGTCTGTCTGTCTTACATATATCTATGTTGGGAGAGATTTAGAAGTAGACGCATAAACATATGTATCTGTGACAGGCAGACAAGTCATTTTTTATTTTTAAAGCGTGTAATGTTGATGACTCCCCCCCCTTAGCCTCAGCTGGAAACTCTCTGGTGCCCTCTGCTGAATGTACTGCACTCATTGGTGCCCCATCTGAGGCCACTTTCAACACATTACACACACACACACTCATTATGGTATTTTTGGCTGTATCAAATCTGTTCTCCCCCCTCTGACACAGCCCAGGCGACAGCAGGACCCCAGCCCTGGCACCAACATGGGTAACAACGCTGATGATCACAAGATGCGCTAGAGGCCAGCAAGACACAGGGAGTGGGTCAGGGTGATCTGTCTATCGTACTATGCCAGTCTCACACCCTGACATCAAGCTGTTAACTGGAGAGACCAAAGTCCACATTGCTGGGGATTTGGGGGTGGGGTGGGGTGGGATTCCTTTTAGTTTTAAAGTGTGGGTTAAGGGGATCGACCCAAACCTCGTTGTCTTCTGCGGGGTTTTGCACTATGTGATACATTCAGTTTAGTCCCCACTTCGCCTTCTGTATGCATGGAGCGCCTATCTATGTTTTCTTTTGTCCCCCTACGCAAAATATTTTGGAGGCACTTTCATTTACAATGCTTTATAAATAGGAAATGACTGGGTGATTATTAAATGGAACATATTTGTTCTTAAATAATAACTTATTTCTAAATTGATATACTGTATTTCTAATGAATCCAAATGTCTGTTTCCTTCTACCTTATTATTTCCCAGAAAGTTTGTTTTCAAGGAGCACCTGAGGAGCACTGAGCATACATTCATTTTTGTTTTTCAAGTTTTGATGATTATTTATTGAGTATCAACTTCCATCAGGTAGTTTGGAAGTAGGCCTACCATCAAGTGCAAGTAGTTACCATTCAATCACCTATTTATTTTGTATTTATAAAGGACTGTAAACGATTGCCTAAAAGCTATCTCTTATCCCATTATAGCACTATTTGAATGAAATTGTATTTGATATTTTATTCATGTTTTGTTTGAAAGTCATGATGTTTACTTTTTGTATTTCTTTTCTCTATATACATACTGTATTTGTCAGTCTTTCGGCTTTCGTATGGGATGTTAGTAGAATATAGAAAGTTGTGTTCTAGAAAAGTTACTTTTACAAAGAGGCACTTTCTGTCTTCCTGTCTCCTCTTTAATGTTATTGTAACAGTCTTTGAACATGAGACTAGCAGCACAGAGCACACAATGAGGTCAGTGCTGAGCTCGCTCTCTGTAAATTGAGGCAAATAGTCTTTCTTCTCTGCATTGTTTTTTTATTTTTATTATTCTCTTTATTTCACGTTTCATCCAGATCAGGGTTTATAACGTCTAAGCAGTAAATTTCTCCCAGAAAATGATGCAAAGGCACAGCCACATTGTCTCACTAACATACCCAACAGTTTTGTTTCGTATGTTTCAGGTTATCTGAATATCCTTGAGTTTGATCAATTATTTAGCTGTTGTCAGTGTTTCTTTCTCTTCCCCTAGTGGAATAGTTGTAACAGTTTATTCATATAAAGTTGTTGGTCACACTTTATTTGGATAGTCCCGTATAGATGATATACAGATGGTCATACGTTCAACAAGCTATCTGATGATAAGGAACTGCTTGCTAAAGTTATGGTTAAAGTTAGGGTTAGGTTTAGGTTTAGAATTTAAAATAAGGGTTAGGGTTAAGGTTAGGGCTAGGGTTGGGGTTAGTGGATAGTTAGTTGAAATGTTGTTGACAGTTATTGAACATCTACGAACCATCTACTTGGGACTACCCAAATAAAGTGTTACCAAGTTGTTTGTACTGGAGATAAGAAAGAGCAAAATCTTTAAAAGAGATAGAAGGCTTGCAATCCAACACTGTTTCAACCAGTCATGAAATATTGGGATGAAATAGGTAAAGAGTCAGTGAGGAGATAAAATAAGTAAGATAAATCACAGAAATACAGGTGTGTACGTTATTCAGTTTGAACAGTGATGGATTGTACAATCTGAAGCTCAATATTTGAAATTAAAGGAGAAAGCTAAGGTCAAGTCTAGCAGCAGTAATGTACCGGTGGTTTTCCACCAGTCATTTGTAATGTATCAGCTCAGTATTTTATTCAAAGTTAATTTGCTTTAATTTGAATAAAGAGGAAAGGTGGAGGAAGTAGCCTATGTTTTGTAAAGGGATGAATGGTAGACAGCAAGTTGTAAGATGTGGATGTGCAGGTCAGAAATAATGGGGTTTAGGTGGACAGTGGGAGAGGCAGGAGTTTGTCACACTTTGCTGGGGAATCAAGTTCTAATTTCATACTGCATGTGATTGTATTTCCTTGGATTATGTTCTTAGGTTTTTATCCTAAATACTTTCATATCACATACTTGCATAATGTTTTACATCCCAGTAATGATGCAGTTCTTTTGCCTTTCTAGCTCATTAAAACAATGTGTATAGTCTTAGCCTGTTGCTTTAGTGTATCAAATCAAATCAAATCAAATGTATTTATAAAGCCCTTCTTACATCAGCTGATATCTCAAAGTGCTGTACAGAAACCCAGCCTAAAACACCAAACAGCAAGCAATGCAGGTGTAGAAGCACGGTGTGTCACCTCAAGTTAGCATACCAATGTAGGTAGCAGGAACGAACAGGTTTACGCTACCTTCCACAGTGATGTTTATGCAATGTGTACAGTATTTCACCATTTTCTGAGAGCTCTATTTCAAATGGTTTGTTTGATATCTACTCCAGTGTATAGGGTACCTGATAAAAGTGTCAGTGCTCTTGAATAGAATTACAAAATGTATTGGACACTCAGAAACTAACTGGCCTACCTCCAGCTACAACCAAAAACAAATAGAAATATTGGGTATTTATTACTTCGCGATTTTGTGAACCTTTATTTAATTGAAATGTTGGTTAGATAGTACGATATGTTTGCATGAGGTCAGGAATGTCCAAAAAACACTGCAGTTATGACAAATCTCAGCCTGGATTTCCAATATAATTCATCTTTCCCTTCATGTGTAGGCCTACTCCCCTGAGTCCCAGTTAGCTGTAGCCCTGTCTGAGCTTCACCCTTCACTTAATGCTGGCATTAAGGCAAGTTACACACCAGAGACTATTTCCGAGTTTGCTCACTTTAAAAAAAATAAAAAAATGTTTATTTTCTTATTTGTTTTAAGTTATTGATACAGGTTGACCTTTGTTGTGTTCAGGTTATGCTATGAAGAACTGTGTATTTCTTTGTTTAATGGCCTACCTTTTAAGATTTTACTGAAGAATTTAGTTTTCTTTCTTTCTGTTTTATGGTTTAGCTTGTTTAGCTTGTTTTGTTAAGGGGCAATTTACATTTGTGTTGAATTTGATGTGTTTCATAATAAACTTGTAACAAACCTTTTACTAGGTCTTGTGCATTTTTTAAGACTCACCATTTCCAGAAACACTCATTTATTACTGATTTTATGACTGTCTAAAATTTAAAGGCTGTCTGCTTCTCTTTGAGGTTATTTTATCCTATGAATAATTACTATGGTCAACAAGTTGCTAGTCTCAGGTCTAGCCAGGTCTATGTGTGCTCCGAACTTGAACTCAGATAATCTTTCAAGTATGGCATTGTTCAGTCACAAGACTCTGAAGTTTGTAAACACGTGAGATGGTAAACAGAACTCATCACTTGAGTCAGACCTTCATAACAGGCAATCTTACAACCATGCAGCAAACAACCAGCAAACATGATACCAGTGCACCATGAATAGGCTACACCTGTATGCTCATTGAAGTCGGCATAATAAGCATTTAAGTCAAATAGTTTAGTTTTATACTGTTTCTGAATATTAATGAATAGTACTTAAATTGTACAATGTACATAGCCTGGCCATAGACACGTTTTTGAATAGCATACAGTTTGATTAGAAATTATTATTGTTAATTGCACTAGTTATAGAAATGTGCAAACATAGACATGTTCACATAGATATTATAGCCTATAATTTAAACATGATAAGCGAGAATTTTGAAGAAATATGTTGGTCAGCTGACCAGGAAGTGGCTGTTTCTTCACGACACACAGGAAGTTGAATAATCAGCTGATAGTGGTGGTGTTTTGTTGGAAGTTGCCGTTGTTTGTGAAGTGTTTATATTCCTTTCTCTTCAATTCACGATAAAGACACAACAAACGAAAAAAGGAATTCGATGGACATTTAATTATTAGTGATGTTATGAAAATTAGCTAAGTGACTCACTGTTACAATTTCAATTCATAGCTAGCTAGATTGCTGTTGAATCCTCGGGAATAAAGAAAACAGCAACGCAACGTCAGTCAACGGGTTTGAGACGTTCTTTGTTTTTGTTTTGTCAGACAGAATTGCAGTATTTGGTTTCTTCTTTTTGAACATTGTTTTATATTTATTTATAATTGTGCGTGGATTTTGATTACAATAACTATACAGGAGAGCTAGCTAGCATAGCTACAAGTCGCAGATAATTGTTGTCAAGCTGCTGAGTTGTCTAATCAGAAGCGAGACAACAGAGCTGTTTAGATAGTGACGAGTGTGGAACGATTTCAGACTAGCTAGCTAGCTAGTTGTGGTGTGATCGTCATTTGCACATCACTCAGTTAGCTCAACTGCGACCTGTTGGTAGAGTTATATGTCAGTCACCAACCTGTAATTATCAGTAAACTTTGTGTGTAATTAAGCAAGTTTGTTGCGCAATTCCTGTATGCCAACGTTGTCAGCAAGGATCGCTGGTCCAAAAGTATGGTAACAGCAGTGTGCCGTAACTAAGTTTTGGAGTGTCTTGGCCCCTAGAAGGTGTCATTTGTCCCACTGTCACTATATTTCAGGGTGTTTTATGTAAACCCGTATTGTGTATGCCTATGAATTAAGTATTATTTTATTGTGTTAATAGCTTAATGTTGTGTAGAAACCGTGCAATTGAAAAGGAGTGATTTAAGAAGAGAAGGATCAGGCAGTCTAATATTAAAGAAAGGTCCAGTTCTGGCACAGGCACAGAACCTCGTTGAAAATCCTTCTCCCTACTTGCCAATGCTGGATCTGGAAGTTGTTCCTGAAAGATCTTTAGGACATGAGCAATGGGAATTCGCATTAGGTAAGTGACTCAGAAGATAATAGGTTATTTGGTATTCTTCATCCGACCACACACCCTAAATCTTTTCCCTGTCTGTTATTTTTCATATTTGTTTGTAATTTGTAAATGCGGACTAAATCTATCTCTAATCTTTTCCATCTTTTTGTCACAGGGATGCCATTGGCCCAGGCCATTTCCATTTTACAGAAACACTGCCGCATCATCAAGAATGTCCAGGTTCTCTACAGTGAACAAGTAAGAGATGAGATGACTGCTCTTTGATATGATGTAGGGTGTGGGCTGTCAGATTAATGTGACAGATTCTTGATTGACTGTTCCCTGTAATTACATGTTAATCACATGTTATCTTTCTGTGTTTCTAGACGCCACTCAGTCATGACCTCATACTCAACTTGACTCAGGATGGAATTAAACTGCTGTTTGATGCCTGTAACCAGAGACTGAAGGTGAGGGAGAGGTGCGCTCGTGGGTCATGACTTTAGACTTCATTCAGTAAACACTGTATGTTGAACACTAATCACGTCTCTTGTTGCTGTAATGTTTAGGTGATTGAAGTATACGACTTGAGCAAAGTGAAATTGAAATACTGGTGAGTGATCATCTGTTCCTAATGTGAATACCTGTGTGAGTATTAACAAATGTATATGTGAGCAAGGTGGGAATTTGTCAGATTGGAATTGTTTGTTTTACTTAGTGAGAATAGTTTGTTTTGCACATTGTTCATCTTATGTTGGATGTGGGACTTTGTGCTACTACATATACACTATATATACAAAAGTATGTGGACATCCCTTCAAATTAGTGGCACTTCAAATGAGTGGACTCGGCTATTTCAGCCACACCCGTTGCTGACAGGTGTATAAATTCTAGCACACAGACATGCAATCTCCATAGAAACACTTTGGCAGTAGAATGGAAGAGCTCAGTGTCTTTCAATGTGGCACTGTCATAGGATGCCACCTTTCCAACAAGTCAGTCTGTCAGATTTCTGCCCTGCTAGAGCTGCCTCGGTCAACTGTAAGTGCTGTTATTGTGAAGTGGAAATAGGAGTCACAACGGCTCAGCTGCGAAGTGGTAGGCCACACAAGCTCACAGAGTGGGACCGCCGAGTGCTGAAGCGCGTAGTGCATAAAAATCGTCGGTCCTCGGTTGCAACACTCACTATCGAGTTCCAAACTGCCTCTGGAAGCACACAAGCCTAAGATCACAATGCCAAGCGTCGGCTGGAGTGGTGTAAAACTCACCGCCATTGGACTTTGGAGCAGTGGAAATGCGTTCTTTGGCGTGATGAATCACGCTTCACCAACTGGCAGTCCGAAAGATGAATCTGTATTTGGCGGATGCCAGAAGAACGCTACCTGCCCTACCTGGTTCGGGCTAGGCCACTTAGTTCCAGTGAAGGGAAATCTGAATGCTACAGCATACAGTGACATTCTAGACAATTCTGTGCTTCCAACTTTGTGGCAACAGTTTGGGAAGGCCCTTTCCTGTTTCAGCATGACAATGCCCCCGTGCACAAAGCGAGGTCCATACAGAAATGGTTTGTTGAGATCGGTGTGGAAGAACTTGACTGGCCTGCACAGAGCCCTGACCTTAACTCCATCGAACACCTTTGAGATGAATTGGAACGCCAACTTCGAGCCAGGCCTAATCACCCAACATCAGTGCCCGACCTCACTAATGCTGTTGTGGCTGAATGGAGTCCCCGCAGCAATGTTCCAATATTTAGTGGAAAGCCTTGAAGGCTGTTAGAGTGGAGGCTGTTATAGCAGCAAAGGGGGGACCAACTCCATATTAATGCCCATGATTTTGGAATGAGATGTTCGATGAGCAGGTGTCCACATACTTTTGGTAATATATTGTAATAGTATCTAAGCCTAAATGGTGTCATTGTCTTGCAGTGGAGTACATTTCAACACTCAGGCTATAGCACCCACTATAGAGCAGATTGACCAGTCTTTTGGTGCCACACACCCTGGAGGTAAGGGAAAGACACTCACCTCACCAATCAGCAGATACAACTTTGTTTCTTATTGATAGTACTGTAGAATGCTGCAAGGTAGGCTTCTTGTGTTTGACCATGTTTTCCTCACTCCACAGTATACAATGCTGCAGAGCAACTGTTCCACTTGAACTTTCGGGGACTCTCCTTCTCCTTCCAGCTTGACTCATGGAATGAAGCTCCCAAGTATGAGGTGAGACTATTACCTGTTCCTGTTATATTTATCCCTAGTATGCTGTTTTTATCTGACTGGCTTTATAATTGCCTTATAAACCCTGTTTGACATATAGTATCTCCACACTGCAAATGTATTCTGTAACTTGCTCTTCTTGTTCCCCTCATCTATTTTTTCAATTTTACTTTACCTGGCTAACAACCTCTAATAGACCTTGTTAACCAGATAAACTACTAGTCTTTTTGGCTTGGATTATTTGTTAGATAATGAAAACCCCTGTGCCTCATTTTGACCACATGGGAATTAACAAACTAATTGCTACATCACCAATAGAGCTGTGTGATGCATGAGTATTTGGTTTTGAAGCATTTGATAATGCTGGAAATACAAAAAAAATCTGCCAAAAAATTGCTTAGTATGTATTTTTTTGTGAAAATGCATTGCTACAGTATAAAGCTGTTGATGTGAGTGCTTGTGTCTCTATATGTTGAATGTGAGCTGTTGAAATGCACACGCCAATCTACTCCCAGTTGTTTTGCTTTGACAGCCTAACTTTGCCCATGGCTTGGCCTCCCTGCAGATTCCGCACGGGGCCACAGTGAAACGGATGTACATCTATACTGGGAACAACCTACAGGATACCAAGTAAGAACATAATGTATCCACAAGCACACCTGGAATAATGGTTGAGCATGGCAAGTTTATGGGGAGATGGAGGAAGCAGGTGGAGTATAAGGTGAAGGGGAAGATACTGTGTGTTTGGTGAGCTTGTTTACTCCAATGGAAATGCTTCAACTAACACCATCTTCTCCTTTGAATATGGTTAGGTTTAAAAGTATTGCGAGATGTGTGATCTTGGATTGCAGAAAAAAACATGACTGTGACTCACTCTGTCGCTCCTCAGGGCTCCAGTGATGCCCCTTGCCTGTTTCCTTGGCAACGTGTATGCAGAGTGTGTGGACGTGCTGAAGAATGGTGCGGGACCACTTGGTCTGAGACTTCGCATCCTCACTGCAGGTACATAGCAAAGGGACATCTCAACCCACTCATGTCTATGAGTACAACACCATCAGAACTGTGTAATTGAAGCTTATTCTGTTCAGGTTGATATTCATTTTGAGGCTCTCTGAACACATGCCACTGACGGGACTGGAGGACGTAGGTGTTCTCTTCCCGTAGCTTAATCCATCCACAATTCTAATTGGATCAGGCTAGTCTTCTCTCCCTTCCTTTAATTAATTCCTTCCTCCAGCTCTGTTGTTAGGACTGTAATAGAGCCTCCTGCTGGAGCTACAGAATAGTGCTTTCCTGCAAGTCCCTCAGTTCCATCACGTTCCATGCTCTCTCCAGTTCATATGTAAAGCCCTGCTGATCTCATCACCAAATATCACCTCTGACAGGCCCCTCCCCTGGAGAGGCTGAGCTAAACAAATAACCTACAGGAGGAGCCATGTACACTATGTACTTGTACTCTACGCCCTTTAGTAGATGGGAAGAGGGCTATCAAAATATGTAAGTCATTTGAAAGTCTCTTGAAATCCCTCATCCAGTGTTTAGACGTGTGTCTTTTGACCTGCTGTTTTTGTTGTCTCTGGTTTGATGTATTATATGCATTCGTAATGAAATGATGTGCTCCAACAGTTTTGCAACATCAGGTCATATTCAGCTTGGATAATGAGTGTACTTGTGTCCTGTTGTCAGGCTGCGGGCCGGGGGTGATGGCTGATGCCAAGGTGCGTGCTGTGGAGAGGAACATCTACTTTGGAGACTCCTGTCAAGATGTGCTAAGCGCTCTGGGCTCGCCACACAAGGTCTTCTACAAGTCAGAGGACAAGGTATGGCCCTTAACTCTCTTCCCTGTCTCCCTCTTTTACCCTGACCCCCTTTTCTCATACTTGACTTGCTGCTCTCAGTTGATATGACCCTCTCTGTTTATAAACAAGCTCTCTTCATGTTTTGGTTTCCTGTTTCAGATGAAGATCCACTCTCCGTCGCCTCACAAGCAGGTCCCGTCCAAATGCAATGACTACTTCTTCAACTACTTCACCCTGGGGGTGGTAGGTCTTGGTGTTATATGGGGGGTGGGTAAAAAGAGGGCTTGTCTTTTTTATGTTGACATTAAAGCTCAATGTACAGTTTTGACCTCTGATTGTTCCCTCTTCCTGTCGTTCCAGGACATACTCTTTGATTCCACCACACACCTGGTGAAGAAGTTTGTCCTTCATACCAACTTCCCTGGTCATTACAATTTCAACATGTAAGTCTCTCTGCCTCAGTTAAGACTGGCACTTTATTGGCCCTTGGCTCAAATATACAATGTTCAGACATGATTAATTTGAATTAATGATTTGCAGTAGAGCCATAAGAGGCTATTAACTCTTTAGTGGTTGAAGTAATGTAGTCGCAGGACTGCAGTGCTCCACACTCAGTAACATGTTAAATCTCTCAATACTAGATATCATCGATGCGATTTCAAGATTCCACTTGTCATTAAGAAAGGTGAGTTTATAATCAGCTTTTGTATTGTATTTCCTGAGTTTTTTGGTGCTCCTTTTGCACTCTGCCTGTCTCCTCTCTGACCTCTTTCAAGTCTCCTCATGTAATCCTGTCTGTGTCTTTCAGAAGCTGCTGATGCTCAGTGGGAGGACTGCATCCTCACTACCTACAGCAAGGTCAGACATGCCTGACCTGCTCAGTCTTTGCCTAACTGAATGCTTTCCTACAACATACTGTATATTTTTGATAAAGAGTTGTGAAAAACACCACACAAGCAACTATGTTTTAACTTTATAGGTATTTGTGACTTCAGAGAAGGTTTGTGTTCTCCTGACTGACTATGGTTGTCTCTCCCTTAGTGGGATCAGGTTCAGGAGCTTCTTGGACACCCCATGGAGAAGCCTGTCGTGCTCCACAGGTAAGAGATGCCTGGGTTAGAATTTACATGACTATTTTCCGATGAAGTGTTTTCACTCTACAACTGACTGCTGGCTCTGCAGTTACCAAAAAGGTGTTAATTTTTTCTGTTTCACAGGTCATCCTCTGCAAATAATACCAATCCCTTCGGCTCTACGTTCTGTTTTGGACTACAGCGAATGATCTTTGAGGTAAGAACTTGGTGTGTCTCCTGAGTCGTGAGTGATGATGGCATTAGGTTGAGTAGTACAAAGGCCTGTATGTAAACTCTGTGTCCTAACTGTGCAAACTTGTCGTCCCAGGTGATGCAGAACAACCACATAGCTTCAGTGACTCTGTACGGTGCCCCCAGACCCAGCAGCCGGGCCCGAGCCGAGGCCAGCGCCCACTGAACAGCGTCCTACTGCCAAACCTGTCTCTCCCCTCCTCCAGGCCACACCACAGCATCCCTAGGCTGATAAGAGCAGTGTACTCTGTCTCACTCAATCTCTCACCCACTGCCATGTTCACACCAGAGAGGAGCTCCTCTGAACCCATCTGCCCCACGGTGACGGGCACCTCATCCAGAGGCCTGCTAGGAGCCTTACGTCAGCCTTCATCCCACCCCCCTCCCACCTCTGACTCACCCTGTCCCAATGGTCTTCATCATCAAAACACCCATTAGATGTGTTTCATCAATGCACATTTGTATGCCGGCGTGCACAAACACATGCTCACCTGCATACACAAATGAGCACCTGCGTGCATGTTACAATTTTTAAAATGACTTAATACATGCTTGACATGCACACATATATCAGAAACTGATACCAAAAGCATTTCAATCCTTTCGCCACTATATGTTCATGTTACCGGTTAATACACATGCATATGGATGCAGGCTCATCTCATATCTGCAGCACTAGCATAACAAGTACACCATTACATGCACAGACAGTTACAGAAACAAACGTGCATGCACACAGACACAAACAATTGCATGAATAGAGAAGTTGTTGTTTTTAAAAGGAGAGTGGTAAAAGATGACAAGCACAAACTGGCCTCCCCATGGAGGGTCCTAGTGCTCTGCATGCTTTGAGGGGGAACTGTCTTGGCACATGATCAAACACAGACACACGTATACTGGTCCACATACACCACACACACGTTCATACACTCATGCCATGAACAAGTCCTCAGCATAAGCCACCTCCTATTGCAAGGCCGTAAATCACTAACTGCATTTGTAGTTAGTTTGTTTGTTTTGTGTTTATTTGCCAGGACCGATGGAAACATTTGAACATTTGCACTAAGATACACCCTATTTACTTTCTTGTTGTTTCCTATCCAATGAGGAGTATTGTGCATTTTATTTCTATTAGTGATGGCAGAGGAAAGGCTCCAGCTCCTCTATCCCGTGACTGATTTCCTTTCCTTCCACATGTACACTATCCCCTCCACTGTTCACTGCTACCCCTGTCTTCCTCCCCATGCTATCTCATGATTTCTCTCTTTCCCCCTCCATCTCTCTCTCTCTTCACAGGAGATAACTAAATGAATCCCTCAGATTTACTTCATCATTGCTATCATTCTTAATTTAAAAAAAGTGTTAAATTGCCAAAGGTTTTGCCAAAGATGGTTCAGGATGTTTTAAGTTATCCAGACATTTTAGTTTGTAAAAATTTGACCTTTTGCTCAGAAGAGCAGACATTCCCTCCTAAACAATATTTTTTTTATTGTAGGCTCCTGACCCATAATCTTAATCTCTCCCAAGTACTATTATTTGTGCTTTTTAATGCAGATATTTTATCATTCAGTTTTTAGTCTCCTGAGACTTCTCCCTATGTTTAGCAGGTAGATTTGGGACTATGTGCAGCAGCAGTCTCTTCTGGTGTTTGTACAGATTTGTAAATAGTGTGCTCTTTTTTTTTGTCATTTTAAGATAATGGTACAATGTGGGTCTGAATTGTTTTAAGGTCAGCACACAACAGACGTGACACTTGTATTACTTAGGAATTCTGTTTGATGTCTCTCTCTCCCTAGTGGAGAGAACAGTGGCGCTCCTAAGTCCTGGGCCTGGAGGGTTCATTCATCTCTCTAGTTCAGCTTTAATAACCACTTAGTACTAGAGACAGATGCTGAAGATGGGCTAAAGCTGAGACAAGGAGGGGTTACTGTTGGATAGGGAAGGGAGTCCTGTACAGTCTATGATGTTTAGAACCCCTGGATGTGTGTGTGATCAGTGTTACAGTGGGTTGATAATGTTCTGGTGCTAGATCAGAGGTGTGACTGAGGCTTTTAAGTGTGTGTCCTCCTCCCATCTTGTGTATCTATCTGCCATCATGTCAGCCCCAGTCAGACCAGCCCTCCAGGCCTCAGCTTTACAGCGTGTGATGCAGGCTTATTACATGGGCATTGTTCATTCTGTTACGTTGACTTGTTTCATGAGTTGCGATGAAAAAAAAAAACCTGTACTGTTGTTTTTAATTTGATCCCTTGCTTTGTGCAAGTTGAATTAAAAAAATAAGAAGAAAAAGAAAAGGAAAAGGTAGAATGGCTTGTTAACATTGTGCCTCATCTCCCACCAAGCCTGTCTTGACTTCTCTCTGTAAATTAAACTAGGCTATAGAACTGCATTGTGTATGACTTGAGCATGAAAAGTTAACATGGTTGGCTGACTGTCACCCATAGTCATCATTGTCCTCTTGCTCCAGAAAACGTAACAGTAAAGAGTAGATTAAAGACTTGGGTCACTATTCAATCTGTATCGCTGAAGTGTTACAGCTAGCACGATAAATGTAAAGGTAATTCATTTTCAATTACGCTGTAACTCAACTTTCTCGATACGGATTGAAGAGAGCCCTTGATGTAGAGGTCCTGAGCTCAGTCATGAAGGGCATCGCTGTCATCCTCATCACATATCCCCCTGGTATTCTGATTGGAAGATTTGCATAGTACACAATACATTGTTTTGTCTGGTCTTAAGTTATTGTTGCTGGACACAGAAACTTGTATATCACTCTGAACATCTCACAGCAAGACAATGGTTATAACATCAGTTTGAGCACCCACTGGCCAGCCCTTCATGACCTGAGATGGATACACAGACTGGTTGTGTTGGAATTCAAATACAATGCACACTCAGCTTTGAGCGAGAAAACAAATGCAACACCACCAATGTTTCGGTGAGGTTTCTGGAATGTTACTGCTGAGAGAGTAGCTAGTGTGCTGGGCTGTGCTTGCCCAATCTCAGGTGGACATATCAGATATTTTTTTAATGCCAGGAGCCAGTGAATGCTTAATTTTCATCAGTTGGTTTTAGCTATTTTATTTCCTCTGAGGTAATCCTATTTTTCCATTCGAATGAATGAATCGTTGTCCTTAAGATGAATTAGAAATGGACAACTTCAGTTGAGTGTAATACTTGTATTAATTCTATGTATTGTCTCCCTTTATATTGTGTGTTATCCTCCTCCCCTAAAGTAATTATTTTTGGTGGATTCAGTACAGTTAACCCATTTCTGGAAATGGGAATTATCCTTAATTAAACTTGTGAATCAAATTCATTGGAATGTGGTCTTTTATATTTTGGATACCTTTACTTCTGTACAATAAAGAACATGTATAGATCAACATTATCAAGCATGTCATAGAAAGCAATAACCATTACTGCAGTGAATCAGAACGGTCTGCTTAAAGCTTGCACAATGCTTCCGACTGAAACGATGCAAGATTGCTGTGATAAATTTAGATGAGCTCATTAAATCTACTGAAACTCAACATTTATAATTTTATAACACTGCTCATTATGAATTCTGTTAATTAAAAATAATCCTGTTACCGTGTGTACAAAAAGGATGTGAACAAATGGATGTAATAAATATGACAAAAAAAGTTTTGTTTTATTTATTTATTAAGAGCAAGAAAAAGCAGTACATGCACAGTTTTTCCACCAGGGACAATTTCATGTTAACAGATTGCTTTCTATTTTCATATCAACAGCATGTAGTGTAAAGAAAGCATTTGGACTACAGTTGGATGTATAGCTGAACGTACAAGTTTAAAAAGGAACACCCTGTATGATTTCAGATTATCAGAAGAATTGTAAATGATAGCACACCACCCACTCATGTTCAGGCTTTACTCTGACCTTTGGTTTGTTGCTTGGTAACTGTCATGTTCAGTGTGTCTAATTATGAACTAAAAAAAAGAGGTGCTGCGCACATAACATTGATGAAGGTGTGAACTGTTTCTTTGTGTTCATACCTCTGCGGGAACATTTCTAGGAAAGTTCCCCCAGAGTGTGGACCTATATAATGAGGTCCCGTGGGGACTTCCTACCACAGCTACAGTTATTCTTTTTTTATTTAACCTTTATTTAACTAGGCAAGTCAGTTAAGAACAAATTCTTATTTACAATGACGGCCTACCAAAAGGCAAAAGGCCTCCTGTGGGGACGGGGGCCTGGGATTTAAATAAATAAATACAATATAAATATAGGACAAAACACACAACACTACATAGAGACCTAAGACAACAACATAGCAAGGCAGCAACACATGACAACACAGCATGGTAGCAACACAACATAACAACATGGTACACACATTATTGGGTACAGATAACGGCACAAAGGGCAAGAAGGTAGAGACAACATTACATCACGTAAAGCAGCCACAACTGTCAGAAAGAGTGTCCATGATTGAGTCTTTGAATGATGAGATTGAGATAAAACTGTCCAGTTTGAGTGTTTGTTGCAGCTCGTTCCTGTCGCTAGTTGCAGCGAACTGAAAAGAGGAGCGAACCAGGGATGTATTTGCTTTGGGGACCTTTAACAGAATGTGACTGGTAGAACGGGTGTTGTATGTGGAGGATGAGGGCTGCAGTAGATATCTCAGATAGGGGGGAGTGAGGCCTAAGAGGGTTTTATAAATAAGCATCAACCAGTGGGTCTTGCAACAGATGTACGGAGATGACCAGTTTACAGAGGAGTATAGAGTGCAGTGATGTGTCCTATACAGGTGATGCATTGAGCTTTGCCTCCCCTAACTTCCCTTTCAAGTCTACGTACAGGTGTAATATGATGTGTTATCACACACAAAGATTCATAATTGACAACACTGTAGTGTACATTCAATTTCACAAAATCAACCTGGCACATGCTTCAGTCAATATTGACCTTATTGAGGCTCTGTGCAATAAAATAAAAAGATGGATTCAGTCATACTGTACCTAAATGGAGCAGGGATATTTTAAACATTACCACCAGTATACAGACTGGTTTTACATCCAGGATGTTAATGAAAAAGATAAGAGGAATTTTTTCTTAGAAAAAGGGTACATTTACAATGGCTGTAAACTTTTAAACAAAAACCACTGTATTGCCTCAAAATAAACCAGCAAACATTCAATCACAGCTTCCATATCCCAATGGCTTTCACAGTGTAGTCCCTCTGATCAACATAAACCAAACCCCTCAATGCTTTACAAACACTTTAACATCATAGTCCTGTTCCACTGTAGTCTCTGAGTCCCTCTGTCCTGTTGTTCCGAGTACCTTGCTCCTCCACTTGAAGGGCCACAGGGTGGGGGCCAGTTCACTGTGACAGCTCAGTTGGGGGTCATGCAGCAAGTTCCACATGAGCCAGATCTGTGGCACTGTCAGGCTGTGTACCACCATCAACTCCCTGTAGAAACAAGGGTCAAACACCTGGAGGTGGGGAGCAGCAGAGGGGCGCACAATGCCAAATGTACGAAAACCCTCATGGTGTGACGGTTTCACTCCAATTCTCTGTAAGCACATGCCTAAGAACACATCGTCGATAGGGAATAGTTCTACCTGCTGACAAGCTTCACTCAGCCGCCTGGCGGTGTGACCGGACATCACAAAGCCTCCCCCTCCAGCATATGACGGATACATAGTCTGGCCGTACACAAACTCAGGCACAAAGTACTTGCTGCTGTGTCGGCGGATGGGGTGGGCATGGTGGATGATGTCACCCACAAAGAGGTCCTTATCAGGCTTCTGACCCTTCACCATCTCCAGAATGTTCTCTATATTCACATAGACATCAGCGTCACCTTTGAAGATGAACTGGACATTGGAGCAGCTGTCATTCACCCACTGGAGGAAGTGGGTCTCTTTAAGTGTCAAGTTGAAAAATGTGTCATCAAAGTCCCAGAGGAGAATGTCCCCAAAGGTGTGGCTCTCGTAGGCAAGGAGCCGGTCCCATAAAGGCAGGGCGGTCTTGTTCCTGGGTACACCAAGGAGGAATACAGTCTTTACTGTCTGCCCATCCTGGAACACACCCTCTCTTCCCCAGGTGTGCCGCACTACCTGCCTCCTTTCAAAGTCTGCCACTACTGACTTGATAGCAATGAGCATGTAGGGCTCGCCTGAGCACTTCCCTAGCTGGTCCATCAGCAGTATGAAGTCCCGGTTGTCCTTATCCTTCAGGTAACCCTCAAAGTCAAAAGGTGGTCGTGTGGGTAAAACCGGAACAGCCTTTGTCCCCTCATCTTTCTTTGACTTAGATTTGGTCTTGGCCTGAGGTTTGGATTTAGACTGAAGTTTGGACTTGGGATGTGTCTGAGACTTAAAATGGGACTGATGCGCAGACTGGCACTTTGTCTTGTCTGGGGGCGTAGAAGGGACCCGTTCAGTTACATGGTTCTCTGGTGGGGGCCCTAAAAGAGCGCGGGAGCTTGTACAGCCCTGCTTTAAGTGCCAGGTGTCCCAGGTGGAAGTGAAGCCTTGATGGGCATACAACATTAGACAGAGTAGCCCCAGCATGAGCAGGGTGCACAGAACATATTTTATATGAATTCTCCTCATTGTGTCCCACTGAACCTATTTCCCTCTGATTTTATTTACCACTCTTTTCCCATTGATCTTTATTTTCCTCTCCCTCAGGATCTCAGAGATCAGAAAGCACCACACAGCATCCTGTGAGGATTTCATAATACTGATCATCCATGCAAAGGTTTTCTGGATTATTTCCAACCGGATTGTTTCCATTCATTGAGTCAACATAATGACAGGGAACAGTTATGACCCTGAGGTCCTGCCGATTTATTCTCCGTAACCCAACACTCTGCAATCTTGATGTTTCTCCTGCCGTATGTGAGGGCTTTTCCCTTAAGTCCATGACACTCATTTCATCCCATCTCATCAGCAGGCTCTGCTCCTTGATATGAAGATAAATCACATGAGAATTAAACATAAAAGGAGAGGAACAAAAGTACATTTTATATTTTACTTTTATATTTACAGTTATTTACATTGTATAATTTCTTTTCTGTTTTTCATTTAAGTTGTTATTAATAAATGATCTCTGCAGTTGCCATCATTCAAACTAATTTCCCCAAATTCCCAGAACTATTTGCAAGAACGTTTGCAAGGATCAATCTTCCTATAGCAGACAAGCCCCCTACGGTTTCCCGATTACGATTGAATTTAGGTTTAGGAGTGTTTTAATGATGCATATTTTGTACAACAGCCGAAGCTGTAACATGTGTTTACCAAAACAACATGCAGAGAGAACATTCACTAATTGCGTCTGAGGCATATGTCGATTCTGATACGCTCGCAAGAAAGGCAGCGCTGCTCTCGGATCAGTATTCTCCCTTTCAAATCTTACCTACAGATTAGCTCCTAGAGAGATATCACCTATGGCTAGAAATATTGCTGCAGCTTATTCTAATGCTTACCCTATAATAATGCACTAAATCAAGATTTGCCACATCATTGCGCACATGTTCCACATCATTAAATATATTGATGCAAAAATTACAGACAGTAACGTACAAATAGCTAAATAAAACTAAATTGAGTAAACATGACATTTATTTTAATATGATTTAAAAACAGCATATTGGTATATGTAGCCTACGTGGCTTGTTAGTAACAATTGCAAAGAAATTGGAAACCTTGTATTTGTAGTCACAGTCTCTTTAAAGTTATCGGTAGTCACAGAAAGACAAATAAACATCTGGATTTTGTTTAGCGGAGATCTTCTGTGTATAAAGTGAGGCGGAAGGACAAAAACACATCTAACGGACGACACACTTAGCTGTTCTACGAGTGGTCTGAGGCAGTCGTTAAATAACGAGCGTTTTCAAGAGTAACTTTACTGATGGATGGTTTTGGGAAACGGATTTGACGATGTTCCTACGAAAGTTCCAACGATGATTTTAGCCTTAAAATACGTTTGGGAAAACGGGCCCAGACCATCTACCAGTTGTCTACCATTCAAATGACACCTCAGAAGAAGCAATGGAAAAACGTGATTCCCTAAAAACACGCCACTTTCGATATAGCTACCACCGGAAGTGACATTTTCGTAGCAGGTTGGGAGAATTTATGAAGCTGGTTAGGAGAAATAACGTAGCAGGTTAGGATAATTAGGTTAAGGTTAGGACATTGGGTAAGGTTAGGGTTAGATAAAACACTCTCCTAACCTGCTACAAAAAGTCACTTCTGTAGCTGTGCTCCATCGAAGTGGGGTGTTTTTAGAATAAAATGTTCCAAAACATTTCGAAGATTGACATTCCTTCTTATAGGACGTAGCCGCAAATTCGCTTTAGGAGGGGGCCGTGTCGGATCTTATGTTAAACTGTACATTTTCCTAAATAGAAAAACATGTCCTATGTTCATTAGAACATAGTGTTCCTAACGTAATGTTCATATTAATATCCTTCATAAATGTAACTATTGGTTAACCATGCAGTTTATAACTTGCAAAAATGAATATTTGAACAAAACAACAAACCGTATTTTAAGCCAGCAAAACGGACATACATGCGTTTACCCTCAAAGGAATAATTGTGTTGCATATATTATATATCCTACCATGACGCATTACATTTAAATGTAATTGCCAGACTCTGTTGCATATTTGCATATCACAGGGAGCCCTATATTGAATAACCGCGTTTGTATTGTAATCAGTATACAGTATGTGTACAGAGTATCCTGCACATCAGTCATCATACTTACCAGGACAGATTAAAGTCACCAAAGCAATTATATAGCGCCACTGCCAAACCCGGGAACATCTGGTTTCTGTATGAAATCAGTCTCAGACTGTAGGAAAGCTGGGCTCCAACCTGGGTCCAACATAAACGAGGTTTAAAATTGAGAGAAAAACACATTAAATTAATACAGACGTACTTGGTTTGGAGGCTCTGTAAGGAGTTAACTTTTGGAGAAATGTGCAAAACTGGCACGACACCGTTTTAACTGTGTTCTTTACACTGGCCACGTGACACGTGTGGGAGTTGCTGGTTCAGCGGCGCTCCAGGTGCCAGCGCAGCAACTGGAGACAGACTCCCAAGAATTGAGGAAGGGGAAGGGGGCATAATGATGAGGACCTAGCATACTTATTTGTCCGACAATGTACTTTTATCGTGGTGATCCTTGCAATATGGGACTATATGTTCTTAAATGGCTGCAATTTAGGAGCAGGACTCACTTCGCATGGTGAGACAGACATGAAATACATTTATTTAACCGACAAGACTTGAATACAAATACTACAAAGAAAAACTCAAAACACAGAAAAATTAAGACAGTAATTTAATTTAGTTACATTTCTTTCTGCACACACATAATACAGTTCCATGTCTATTTACAATCTACAAAAAGTAAACATATATCTCACTCTGCTGGTCCCATTTAACATTCAAGGAGTATAGTTCTTTGGCTACAAAACAACATATACAAGTTGACAGTTACTCCCAACCACTGACTCCTCTAAAACATCACTGCTGCCCAATGGCACCTGGGGGTCCAGGTGAGGCCTGTTTCTTCTTTTGGCCTTGCCACTAGAGAACTAGTCTTTCTTCACTCATGTAAAGCCTCCCCCCGTTGCTCCCCCCAGACTGGCCTCTCAGGGATTCCAATCCCTTCAGGATTTCAGGCAACCACAGTGTGGTGCCCTCAGGAAGAGGCTGTGCCTGCTTTCATGATCTTGAACAGGACGTTGACATTGTTGTTTTTGATAGCGTCTCGGCAGGCTGTGATAACCTGATTCTTTGGCTTTCCCACTGAGAGAGACACATAGGCAGAGAGGTTAGCAGAGACCTGAAACCTTTAAAACACACATTAAATTCTCTTCAAACCTGATGCTTCACTAATCTCCGTCAACCCCTACTCACCTCTCAGTCTCCCTGCCCTCTGAATGGCCTGGTTGACAGACTTAAGGCAGGCGAGGAGAGCATTGTGATTGTTGGACCGGATCTTGTACTCATTGATCAGGTCTCTGTTCAGGTCATAGAGCTCAATGTAGCGCTTCTTCATGTTCCTTCTGTCAGGCACAAAGAAAGATGAAGGGATTAAAAAGAAAAACAGGTCATTATCACCTTATCGAGCCATGCAAAGGAATCCTACAGAAAAATCATGGAGGTGGTGGTTGGTGTGTTGTCACTCACATGTCACCCATGAGCCGTGCGTCCTCTGCCTGCACCAGCATGTTACGGATGTGATTAGAATGATCTGCTATGGCCGCCGTCAGCTTTTGGTGGACAGAGTGATAGTCATCTACCTGTTAAAACAAAATAGATTACAAAAATATGTTAGGCCTACCACACAAAATAATGAGAGAAATGGTTGGTAATGAGATAAATACTATTGGTGTGGAGGCTGAGGTGGGGAGTTTACCTCAGTTAGGGTCGTTCGCAGCTCCCCAAAGTATGTGGGGAAGTCTGCCTCTGCCTGTAGGTCCTCTATGGCCAGGAAGGAAGCCAGTGATTGGACTAGATCCCCTGCCAGGTCTATGTCGTCTGTGTTTAGTGTGATCTGATTGTGAAGAAAAGGGCAGGTGAAGGGTCCATTTTGAAATACTAGAGATATCCTGTGCACAGCGATACGTGTTAGGACATGTAGACATACCTCTCCACTAGTGCTTAGCATGCTGATGGTGAGTAGTCCTCCGCCACGTAGAGAGGTGAACGTCACGTCTGGGGTATCAATGCCATCTAGTAGAAGGAAGTTCTGGTTCAGCCACATGACCACCTAAAGACAGAGAATACAGCCATTTGATAGTGATAGTGACAGTAACATTACTATGGAGCAGAACGCCAGAAGGGCTCGGAAGTCGCCACAGGTGACAGCACATGAAAGTGTGTGTGTGTGTGTAAGAGTAAGTGAGAGAGAGCGACAGAGTTTGTGCTCACTCTCTGTGGCCTGTCGTTGATGGTGAAGGTAACTTTCCCAGTAGGTTGGGGGGCCTCAGGCTCAACATTAAGATCATACATGGAGAAGCGAGGCAGTTGACGTGTGATCTCAAAGACGTGGAACTGACTGCTGCAGGGAACAGAAGAAGCACAATCAAATGACAAAATAATGTTGTTGATTTTTATTGGACAGAGCTTCCACTGAAACTACAACGTTTGGATAATAAGAGTGAATTTCATTGGCAAATCAATACATTAACACATCTATGTAGAGGACACATCTATGTCTCTTTCATCATTGAAATATGTGTACCTGCTCTTGCCGCCAACAAAAGCTTTGATGTGTAGATCCACAGGGATATCTTTGGGGGGAATGATGGGAACACGGATAGAACCACATAGATTCTGGGCACTGGGATGTACCACATGACTTTCACCCTCAAAAATTCCCTCAGCGAAAATCAGCACGGCTCGAATTATGGTCTCTGTAGAAGGAATGCCAAGAGGTCAATACCCAGCCCACTTACCACAGTAAGCCACATCAAATCAAAATCAAATAACATCACATTACTGGTCGCATACACATATTTAGCAATGTTATTGCAGGTGTAGCGAAATGCTTGTGTTCCTAGCTCCAACAGTGCAGCAATAAATACACGAGGCTGCGCATTCTGGAATTATAGGACGGTGAGAGTCATTGGTTTCAATTTTATTTTTATTTTTCTTATTTCACCTTTATTTAACCAGGTAGGCTAGTTGAGAACAAGTTCTCATTTGCAACTGCGACCTGGCCAAGATAAAGCATAGCAGTGTGAACAGACAACAACACAGAGTTACACATGGAGTAAACAATAAACAAGTCAATAACATGGTAGAAAAAAGAGAATCTATATACAATGTGTGCAAAAGGCATGAGGTAGGCAATAAATCGAGTAATTACAATTTAGCAGATTAACACTGGAGTGATAAATCATCAGATGATCATGTGCAAGAAGAGATACTGGTGTGCAAAAGAGCAGAAAAGTAAATAAATAAAAGCAGTATGGGGGGTGAGGTAGGTAAATTGGGTGGGTAGTTTACAGATGGACTATGTACAGCTGCAGCGATCGGTTAGCTGCTCGGATAGCAGATTTTTAAAGTTGTTGAGGGAGATAAAAGTCTCCAACTTCAGAGATTTTTGCAATTCGTTCCAGTCGCAGGCAGCAGAGAACTGGAAGGAAAGGCATCCAAATGAGGTTTTGGCTTTAGGGATGATCAGTGAGATACACCTGCTGGAGCGCGTGCTACGGGTGGGTGTAGCCATCGTGACCAGTGAACTGAGATAAGGCGGCACTTTACCTAGCATAGCCTTGTAGATGACCTGGAGCCAGTGGGTCTGACGACGAACATGTAGCGAGGGCCAGCCGACTAGGGCATACAGGTTGCAGTGGTGGGTCGTATAAGGTGCTTTAGTAACAAAACGGATGGCACTGTGATAGACTGCATCCAGTTTGCTGAGTAGAGTATTGGAAGCTATTTTGTAGATGACATCGCCGAAGTCGAGGATCGGTAGGATAGTCAGTTTTACTAGGGTAAGTTTGGCGGCGTGAGTGAAGGAGGCTTTGTTGCGGAATAGAAAGCCGACTCTAGATTTGATTTTGGATTGGAGATGTTTGATATGAGTCTGGAAGGAGAGTTTGCAGTCTAGCCAGACACCTAGGTACTTATAGATGTCCACATATTCTAGGTCGGAACCGTCCAGGGTGGTGATGCTAGTCGGGCGTGCGGATGCAGGCAGCGAACGGTTGAAAAGCATGCATTTGGTTTTACTAGCGTTTAAGAGCAGTTGGAGGCCACGGAAGGAGTGTTGTATGGCATTGAAGCTCGTTTGGAGGTTTGATAGCACAGTGTCCAAGGAAGGGCCGGAAGTGTACAGAATGGTGTCGTCTGCATAGAGGTGGATCAGGGAATCGCCCGCAGCAAGAGCAATATCATTGATGTATACAGAGAAAAGAGTCGGCCCGAGAATTGAACCCTGTGGTACCCCCGTAGAGACTGCCAGAGGACCGGACAACATGCCCTCCGATTTGACACACTGAACTCTGTCTGCAAAGTAGTTGGTGAACCAGGCAAGGCAGTCATTAGAAAAACCGAGGCTACTGAGTCTGCCGATAAGAATATGGTGATTGACAGAGTCGAAAGCCTTGGCCAGGTCGATGAAGACGGCTGCACAGTAATGTCTTTTATCGATGGCGGTTATGACATCGTTTAGTACCTTGAGCGTGGCTGAGGTGCACCCGTGACCGGCTCGGAAACCGGATTGCACAGCGGAGAAGGTACGGTGGGATTCGAGATGGTCAGTGATCTGTTTGTTGACTTGGCTTTCGAAGACCTTAGATAGGCAGGGCAGGATGGATATAGGTCTGTAACAGTTTGGGTCCAGGGTGTCTCCCCCTTTGAAGAGGGGGATGACCGCGGCAGCTTTCCAATCCTTGGGGATCTCAGATGATACGAAGGAGAGGTTGAACAGGCTGGTAATAGGGGGTGCGACAATGGCGGCGGACAGTTTCAGAAATAGGGGGTCCAGATTGTCAAGCCCAGCTGATTTGTATGGGTCCAGGTTTTCCAGCTCTTTCAGAACATCTGCTATCTGGATATGGGTAAAGGAGAAGCTGGGGAGGCTTGGGCGAGTAGCAGCGGGGGGGGGGGGGGGGGGGGGCTGTTGGCCAAGGTTGGAGTCGCCAGGAGGAAGGCATGGCCAGCCATTGAGAAATGCTTGTTGAAGTTTTCGATTATCATGGACTTATCAGTGGTGACCGTGTTACCTAGCCTCAGTGAAGTGGGCAGCTGGGAGGAGGTGCTCTTGTTTTCCATGGACTTTACAGTATCCCAGAACTTTTTGGAGTTAGAGCTACAGGATGCAAATTTCTGCTTGAAAAAGCTGGCCTTTGCTTTCCTGACTGACTGCGTGTATTGGTTCCTGACTTCCCTGAACAGTTGCATATCGCGGGGGCTCTTCGATGCTATTGCAGTTTGCCACAGGATGTTTTTGTGCTGGTCGAGGGCAGTCAGGTCTGGAGTGAACCAAGGGCTATATCTGTTCTTGGTTCTGCATTTTTTGAACGGAGCATGCTTGTCTAATATGGTGAGGAAGTAACTTTTAAAGAATGACCAGGCATCCTCAACTGACGGGATGAGGTCAATATCCTTCCAGGGTACCCGGGCCAGGTCGATTAGAAAGGCCTGCTCGCAGAAGTGTTTTAGGGAGCGTTTGACAGTGATGAGGGGTGGTCGTTTGGCCGCGGACCCGTGGCGGATACAGGCAATGAGGCAGTGATCGCTGAGATCTTGATTGAAGACAGCAGAGGTGTATTTGGAGGGCAAGTTGGTCAGGATAATGTCTCTTAGTGTGCCCATGTTTACGGATTTAGGGTTGTACCTGGTGGGTTCCTTGATGATTTGTGTGAGATTGAGGGCATCAAGCTTAGATTGTAGGACTGCCGGGGTGTTAAGCATATCCCAGTTTAGGTCACCTAACAGAACAAACTCTGAAGCTAGATGGGGAGCGATCAATTCACAGATGGTGTCCAGGGCACAGCTGGGAGCTGAGGGGGGTCGGTAGCAGGCGGCAACAGTGAGAGACTTATTTCTGGAGAGATTAATTTTTAAAATTAGAAGTTCGAACTGTTTGGGCATAGACCTGGAAAGTATGTCAGAACTTTGCAGGCTATCTCTGCAGTAGATTGCAACTCCTCCCCCTTTGGCAGTTCTATCTTGACGGAAAGTGTTATAGTTGGGTATGGAAATCTCAGAATTTTTGGTGGCCTTCCTAAGCCAGGATTCGGACACGGCGAGGACATCAGGGTTGGCAGAGTGTGCTAAAGCGGTGAGTAAGGCAAACTTAGGGAGGAGGCTTCTGATGTTGACATGCATGAGGCCAAGGCTTTTTCGATCACAGAAGTCAACAAATGAGGGTGACTGGGGACATGCAGGGCCTGGGTTTACCTCCACATCACCCAAGGAACAGAAGAGTAGTAGGATGAGGGTGCGGCTAAAGGCTATCAAAACTGGTCGCCTAGAGCGTTGGGGACAAGGAATAAAAGGAGCAGATTTATGGGCGTGGTAGAATAGATTCTGGGCATAATGTGCAGACCAGGGTATGGTGGGGCACGGGTACAGCGGAGGCAAGCCCAGGCACTGGGTGATGATAAGAGAGGTTGTATCTCTGGACATGCTGGTCTCAATGGGTGAGGTCACCGCATGTGTGGGGGGTGGGACAAAGGAGGTATCAGAGGTACGGAGAGTGGAACTACGGGGTCCATTGCAAACCAAAACAATGATAACTAGCCTGAACAACAGTATGCAAGGCATATTGATATTTGAGGGAGACATGCAATAAGGCGTAAAGTGATTGCAGGTCTTGATTGGGAGAGCTAGCTAAAACAACAGGTGATATAACAGCAGCTAGTCAGCTAACACAGCAACAGTAGGTAAAAATGGCGACGGCTAGGCAGAGAGGGTCGGATTAACTACACACAGATCCTGAGTTAAAGCACAGAGCCGACAGATAAAACACAAATAAACGGAATGGAGTACCGTGAATTAATGGACAGTCAAGCAGGCATCAGCTATGTAGCCAAGTGATCATAGTGTCCAGGGGGCAGCCGTAGATGGAGCAGTGAGGCCTCCACTAAGCTAACCCGCGGTGTTTAAAGTTAGTAGCCCGGGGGGAGGTCTGCTCAGACGGAGGGGGTCTGCTCAGACGGAGGCCAGTTGAGGGCACAGCGGATGGGCTATTCGTCTGCAGACCAGACGTGGTCGTGTCGACAGAGAATCCAAGCCGGATGGCGATGGCGAAAGAGAGGTTGTCTGTTCAGATAGCAGCCGATATGCTCAAGACAGCTAACGATTAGCGTGCCGCAGTTAGCATATGGGCGTTCAGGTTACGTCGCGATGGAGGGGCCAGTTGAATAACTCCCTCGGGCAGATAACGTCGGTATCCCAGTCGTGAAGGCCCGGTGGGGCTCCGCATCGGCAGTAAACGGGTCCGGCTAGGTGATTGTAGCCCAGGAGTGGCTGATGGAACTCTTCAGCTGGCTAGCTCCGGGATAATTGGTGTTTGCTCCGGAATTGATGTTAGCCAATAGTCACTCGGATAGCAGCTGGTTAGCTGCAAGATCCAGGTGTAAATGTCCAGAGCTTGCGGTAAAAATCCGGGGATATGGAGAGAAAAAAAGGTCAGGTATGCTCTGGTCTGAGTCGCGTTGTACAAAACTGGCAATAGTTTTCCGAGCTAAAGGATAGCTGATGAGCGCTAGCTGTGGTTAGCTGAACTACTAACGTTAGCTTGTGAGCTGGCTAACTTCTGGCTAGCTTCTGTTGTAGATTTCGGATACGGGGTGAATAATACCTTTGAGGAAAAAAAACAGATCCGCACCACATTTGGTGAGGTGGGTTGCAGGAGAGTGTTTTGAAGTTGAGTTTTTAAGAAGAAAAAAATATATATAAAAAGAAATGCGAAGAAAAATATATAAAATATATATACACGGGACAGGACGAGGACAAAGGACATCTGACTGCTACGCCATCTTGGATGTCCAATGTGGGACAGGCTGAGGTTTGGTCAGCTTGGTGAGTTTCTGAGTGGTTTTAGCTCTGTGTAAGTGAGCTGCTTACTGGGTATAGATGACAATGTAAATCTAGGGCATGAGTGTGTTAGTGGTCCGTGAAGATGGTAAGGAGGATATCTGTGTGGGGTGATGGTGTTTACCATTGGGCGTGGAGATGCTGAGCTCTATGTGTGACCTCTGGGACTCCGTGGCAGCTCTGACAGAGAGGACAGTCTGGAGCTGGGTATTGGCTGGTATCACCCCCATCTGGGTGTCCCGTTCTGAAGATCCTGGGACAGCCTGCTACAGAGCACGGTCACACAGAGGTATTTTACACTATGACACAAACACCATGAGTGTGTAGTCTGTACATAGTTAAGAGGCGGGAGGATCGTAGTGTTCTCCTCACAGTAACTGAGAAAGTTTGTGTTTGAATGTTGGTCTGGGGTGTAGGTGTATGCTTGTACGTGTGGGCTTTAGCATTATATTCTTATAATATTAACGTCAGAGAGTTTCAGCACATCTATGAATGTAAAAGTGTGTTTGTCTTTATCCTCATAGTTCTTTCTGTAAAAGTGTTTGTCAGTGTGTGTTCTTAGAAACCTTGGCATTCTCCTCATAGTTGCGTAGTTCCAGTAGCAGGTTCTGCCTCCGCTGACTCAGCTCTCGGATCAGATCCTGCTCCACACTGGAGTCCATCAGGTTCCCCTTCATCTCCTTACTGGCAGGCAGGTAGCCACGCACTGACAACCAGCACACAACACATTGGATGTCACTTACTGAAAACATACACACAAATAAACAATATTCAATAGCTATGGTATTCCACATGTCTTTACCTTCTCCCTCCACAGAGGTACAGATGAGCTGTATCTGTCCATCCATGCGATAGTCCCCTTCCACCACTCCAGCCACAGAGGACGAGAAGTTGTCTTTGAAGATGACTTCACCTGTTCGATCGCTCCTTGCATCAATCTGTAAATGATGGTGAAGTCAAGGGGACTTACAACATTCCTTACACTTGGAGGAAAGGCTGGTGCCAAGTGCCAACCAGTTCCAGACAATGTGACAAAGTGAAGGATTAGAGAACTTTGGAAGACTCTCCTTAATTGGTGCTGTACTCATTTAAAAAAAAATAGGTGCTAAATTGATTAACGACTGACACATCAAGGTGGTTTACCTTTCCATTGGACCAGCCTGTGATGAGTTCTACAACACCGTCAGCGTTAAGGTCAAATGCATGGATGCTCATTGCATGGTTCTTAGACTGCAGGGAGAAGGGGGAACCTTTACTGGCACATCTTTAAACATAAAGCTAGTGCAAATGTAATATGCTTTGTGTAAAGTGACAGGGATGCATTTAGACAGAAAACGACCTAATATTCAGCCAATTCAAAACTTGTAGTACCTTGATTCTCCAGTAGCGGGCAGTGCGGTCATATACACCCACAGTGCCGTTGGCCAGAGCATAACCAAACCTGCTGCCATGCATATGACAGAGGGAGGTAACCGTCTGAATGACACAAAGAGAGAGCAATCAGCACACATCATCTCTTTGCTGACACACAATGTACTATAAACATCAAGATCATTACACATAATCAAATAGCATTAGAAACAACATGGCCTCATGTAAGATGAGCAATACCTCATTTTCAGGAATCTCAGACACAAGTTCGTCTTCTTTGAATACCCTAATGTCAAAGTCCTCTGATCCGACAAGAAGCTGTAAAGACCAGACAAAAAAACACAGTATATTACCCATTTTAGGATCTAGTATAGGCCTATCTATTTAAAAACACAACATCTGAAATTGTTGAGTTTCATATTGCAAAGTATTTGCTTTCATCTTTGGATAAAAAATGAAATGCAACACCTCATTTTTTCCATCACCAGTAAAATCACAGAGCACCAATGATCGCACATTATCCCCTGTGACCTGAAAATGAACCCATAGAAACAGACATCAACAGTTATCACTTTTCTATTGCGTAAAAGTATTTTTATTTCAATTTAATTTTTGCACAACAGTTCACATAATCAAGAGAGTAAGAGGAATGCGAGCCATACCGTCCAGAACTGGTCATTCCCCTCATAGTCAAATCCTTGCAAAGCGCAGTTTCCACCGATGATGGCGAGGGGGGACTCAATGTTCCCTAATTTCCCTAAAACAATGGCATTGGCCCCATCTGTCACCTATAGAGAATATGATGTGAAAAAGGACATTACATCTTCATTTGCAACTTTGTATTCAGTTAATGATGTAATGTAATACTGCTGCTACAACAGAATCATAAGGTTGTATTGATATGTTATAACATTGTGTCCAGTCCTTTGTACTGTCCTTGGCTCACCTCTCTGTAGAAGATGTCAGCATTGTCGTGTACGTCATAAGCCAGCAGGTTTGTCTGGGTGCCCACGAGGAGCGTGTCTCCAGTGGTGTTGGGTCCTAGTGTGCCAGCTGTCAGGCAGCTCACAGCCTGGTTGATATTGAGCAGAGAGATGTCCGAATCCTGGGCACTCTGACTCAGACGGTGGGCTGCCTGACGCTGGCCGCGTGTGTGAGGGTTATGGATGAACACCTGACGGAAGAGAGAAGATTGAATAACTTCACTGGAGTGCTATACTTCAATGCATACTTCATGCATACATGTAAATGGAGAAACTATCAAAGAGAACTGAGTGAGGCCATACCTTCCCTGCTTGTGTGGCTGCAGTGAGGCATGGGTGGATCCCATCAAACTTGCCCATTGTAACCATGCGAGGGTTGATTTTATGGTTCAGCTTGAGGGTGAATATAGGCACCAACATGGTGGCACAATCCTACAACAATAATAACCAATCATGGTACATATGGTGTGTGTGTGTGTGTATGTGTTCTGCTGGTTGCTTGTTTTGAGATGAATATGAAATCGAATCATTACTGCTGGAGAAACAAGGATGGTGTAACCCTCTTTCAATCTAGCAGATACTTGCAAACTACCCTAATGTTATAAACAGCTTACTCGTCACCCGCTGGGTGTCCCGTTACCTAGCAACACTGGGCAGCTTGTCAAAGCTTTTCATCTAGCTAATCCCTGTAGTTTGCTCTCTAGTTAGCTATGGTCATTGGCTCCTCATTATCTTCAAAAATGGCCAACATTAGATAAACAGATAACTACAAAGATAGTATAGCTATGACCAATTAAAATAATGTTAGTACTCGAGTGCAACATTTCAGTAATTCACTTTCCTAATCATGAAGAAATCCACGACTGGCACAAGACAGTCAGATTGATTGTAACTCATCACAGCTATCTACGTTAACGTTAGTTTACTAGCTAGCATGCTATCCACCATTTCCAGCTGCAACAAGACACGATATTTTTCAACAACATAAAAAGCATAGCATTTTACGCATATGAATGGAACATGTGATAATGTGAGATGATATCTTACCGAAGTCCTCGATGCTTAGCTGTCTTTAACTGTCAATGTTTATGGGTTAGCTAGCTACAAGCATGCTATGCTAACGTCCGAATACAAGGCAACAAGATGCTTTCCCTCTTGCAAATGACGTAACTTGTCACTCAAAACTTCTGAAGTTGCTGAGGGCGTTCGATTAATCTCGCCCAGGCGCTCGTGTAAGCGTGTTATACACCGCTTGAAAGTTGGTAGCAACCGGGCTGCCTCCCGCACATGAGCCAGGTGCCACGCATAAACACTGAGGGGGTTCGATTAATCTCACCCGGGGAGCCCGTGTATGCGTGTTCTGCACCAGATGAACGTTGATTGCGTTCGTTTTGGAACTGTGCCGCGTTCAACGAATCAGATAATCGGAAATTTCCGCGTTTCCTAATTCCGATTAGGATGTGAACGCAGTGATGTGAACGTGAAGTCAGCTCAAAACAAAGTGATTTAGGAGCACGTGGAGTAAATTTATTGTTCAAATTCATGATGATTGAAAGTGTTATAGCCTATATGCATAATTAATCTAGGACTACTTGCATGTTTCACATGCAAAAGTGATTGCTTTTGAGCTTTATTCCCAATTAAAACGAGTTAGAAAATTCAAACATTTATTTCATGGGAAAACGATGTTGTAGGCTTCTGAACGATACACCATGATGCCTTGTTGACAAAATGACAGAGCAATGAGCAGATTACTGTTCGATTTGAGAAAGGCGCTCCTCCCTCCCCGCTTTCGCCCGATGACGTGATGGGCCTTTGACGGTTCAACCTTGGCCAGCATAAAATAACTCCCTCACTTTATCGCGAGCATAACACTACACAGTACAAAGTGCTTTGAAGTAATCGTTGAATAAACAGGCTTCATTCAATGTTTCAAAAATAAGTAAAAAAAGGTTTTATTTATTTTTACTCCAAAAAATAAGTTCCTCACCGGGAAAACATGTATTATATTATATGTTTCTGTATTGACTATGATTCATATTATGGTAAAGTACATGCTTAACTTTAACAAAAGTTCATATATCTTAATTTTATATGATGAAATATGAAATATTTTTTTATGATAGACTATCCTTGTTGTAGGCCAATGACAGTTCTGGTAGCATCACTGTTTTCATTACGGTCGTTTGTAATTAATTGTAGCTGGTACTGTCAGTGACTATTTGTATAACATTGCACAGTGTTTGTGGTATGACACAGCTCAATTACCCAGGCAGGAGATTCTGGAAAAATACTAACACTCCGTCGACGAGCGCAAAGTGATTCATTCTCATTCGAATGTTGCTCACGACCGCTGCCCGTGTGCAAATAAGGGGAGCATGGACATGGAAGATCTCAACACAGCACCAATGACAGCAAATTCCCCCGGAAAAGTGACAAAAGAACAATTGCTCAACTGTTGTGTACCGTGTGCACTGCGCACAATAACGACGACTGTCCAGTCGAAAACCAGTCAACAATGTAGTGATTTATAGCCTAAATCGTCGTTTAAATCTATTTGTCATAAACACTATACATTCAAATTCTTCCCGACAAGTTTACATCTAGAATTACATACATTTTTCTCATTCTAATCTATAGTTTAGTAGTCCTAGATTAGATATGCCTATAGGCTATAACACTTTAAATCATCATGAATTTGAACAATAAATTTAGTGTGCCTGTAAAATAACAATATCTGGTAACTAAACGTTAACGAAAGTCCAGACCCAGTGGGTTATTTGAAGGCATTCATAAATAAATAAAATTCCTAATAAATGTTAGCATAGTAACATAATGGGTAGCCATATTTGAATTAATCAATTGTCAACATGCTATGTAGGCTATTGAAACAATAGGCTACTATTCCCTTGATGGGAATGTTTTCGCAGTAGATAATACACCGTGTGCAAGCTAGCCTATTAATGATCTGTCTGCGTGAACGCGCTACTCTGTTTTGCACACGGCACCTGTCTGCCCCGGACGATATAAAGTCGAAGTCTCGCTAGCTAGAAATTAAAAGCTGACAACACACCACTGACACCCAGCAAAACTACTACGATCCATTCGGATAAAGAAGGGAGCCCAAACTGGAAAATGGATCCTTGTGAATGCTCCAAAAGTAAGTTATCATATACATTGATCAATTTATCAAGAATATAGGCGATGGATACGCCTTAAGCGTATTTATTTCGAAAATCTTAACAGGTTAATAACCAACTACCTAACTCAACTGTTTATTTGTAGCTGGATCTTGCAACTGCGGTGGATCCTGCAAGTGCTCCAACTGCGCATGCACCAGTTGTAAGAAAGCAAGTAAGTGGTTATGTTATAAATCCAAATAGTGTTATTAGGCCAATAGTCTTTTTCTTATCGCTGGTGGCACTTTTTAAAGCCCCATGATTAGCCTAATTAACCTCAATTGCCTCATTAGTAGGCTACGCAATAGTCTTTGGTCATCACTAATCGATTATTTTTCGGCCCATCAGGTTGCTGTGACTGCTGTCCCTCCGGCTGCAGCAAGTGTGCCTCAGGCTGCGTGTGCAAGGGCAAGACTTGTGATACCAGCTGTTGTCAGTAAGGCCTGTGTATGACATCACAATGCAGTCCATTCCCTATGACTGAAGTTGTACCATCTTGAGCATAGATTTTGTACATTGTCAAATGTAAGGCAATAAATTGCATCTAACTTATTCAAGTTTCTTTGACTTACTTGAGTTGTTGGGCTATGGGACATAAATAAGAGGTCAATCATGTCTGCTCCAAAAAGAGCAATTGCTTGCTTCTGGGAAACCAGTTTTTCATTTTACTAAAATGTTTAAGTTGAGGCGCAAGATCGATCACCTTAACCAGCCAGCACAGCAGGTGGTGTGAGTTTACGACTACAAAGCGCAAGGTCTTATTGGAAAATGAGGCATGATCGCTGAGTGTTATAGTCCTTGGTGGAACCAGAACTCTTTGACATAAAAGCATTGCGGTAGCTATTGCTAAAGAATATCAAGATGCCGCAGCGCTATTCCAAGTGGGATGCACTGAGGGGTTCGTGCTGACTGTGACAGCCAGGTAAAGGGTGTCCTTGACTGCAAGAACAAGATGTCAAGTGGTGTATAAGGAGATGTATACCTAAAATACGGAGGGTGAGGTAGGTCGGAAGGGGGTGAGCTTGAGTCAGTTAAATGGGGGAGAGGGTTTGTTAAAGAATTGTAGAAAGTGTGAAATGGAAGTATTGGAGTTTTTTTTTGTTTGGATGGTTTTTTTGTTTGATTAAGTGGACCCTTGCCCTTCGGCTGATCTATTGTTTCAGTGTGGGTGTAAAGCGTTTGGTGCTATGGATTTGGTGTGGGTAACCAGAAGTGGTCTTGTGATTGTTTCTGCTGGTCAGAAGGCGCAGGCGCTCCAAATGGGTGCAAGAGATATAAATTGTTTCAAGAAAGGAGTGATTACTGGGGTAGCTGTGAAAGTTAACCAACCGAAGGGAAGATTCCTGGTGTTTGGTGAAACGAGTTCTGTTCTTTTGCGTTTTGATATTGAGTCTTTGCCCGACAACGTGCTTCTACACCTGCATTGCGTGCTGTTTGGGGTTTTAGGCTGGGTTTCTGTACAGCACTTCGAGATATTAGCTGATGTACGAAGGGCTATATAAAATACTTGGTTTGAATGTTATCCTGTACGAGCTTTTGCGCCGAATACATTACGTTACAGGTGTCAAGCTTATGGGCATGTGACAGAAGTGTGCTGAAGGGGAGACAAATGTGTAGCATTGGGGAAAGTAGTGGTAGGTGTTAATTGTAGGAGTGGAGAAATGGGGATCTGAAATGTCTGGTGAGCGGCAGGTTGAGGTTTCCAGGGTTAGAGTAGTGCAGAAGTTGTCATATGCTGAGGAAGATGGGTCAAGGGGGAGGGATACTGAGAGGAGTGGTGTGTAGTAGATCTGTACCAAGACAGAGCAATAGGACAAGTGATGTTTCAGTAAGATTGGATTTATAGCAATGGTTATCAATTGTACTGCAGGGATGGAACATAAGGTGCAGAAAATTGAGGTGGTGGCAGCTGCAGAGGTATTGGTGTGCAAGCTCTTGACGTCAGAATTACAGGATGTGTTAAGTGGTAGTGTACCATCCTTTCAAATCAAATTTTATTGGTCACATGCGTGTTTAGCAGATGTTATTGCGGGTGTAACGAAATGCTTGTGCGTCAAGCTCCGACAGGGCAGTAATATCTAACAAGTAAGATCTAACAGTTTCAGAACATATACCCAAAATACACATACATCTAAGGAATGGATTAAGAATATATTTATTGTATTTAACCTTTAACTACGCAAGTCAGTTGAGAACAAGTTTTTATTCACAATGACGGCCTAGGAACAGTAGGTTAACTGTCTTGTTCAGGGGCAGAATGACAGATTTTTACCTCGTCAGCTCGGGGATTCGATCTAGCAATCGTTTGCTAGATCGTTTGCTAGATCCAACTCTCTAAACACTAGGCTACCTGCCGCCCCTATACATATATACATACAGTGCAGTGAAAAAGATTTTTTTTTGCACATGTCACACTTAAATGTTTCAGATCAAATAAATTTAAATATTACACAAAGATAACCCAAGTAAACACAAAATGCAGTTTAAGTGAATTTATTAAGGGAAAAAAGCTATCTGAACCTTCATGGCCCTATGTGAAAAAGTAATTGCCCCCTAAACTTAACTCATTGTGCCACCCTCAGCAACAACTGCAATCAAGCATTTGCGATTATTGGCAATGAGTCTTTCACATCGCTGTGGAGGAATTTTGGCCCACTCTTTGCAGAATTGTTTTAATTCAGCCACATTGGAGGGTTTTTGAGCATGAACCGCCTTTAAGGTCACACCACAGCATCTCAATCAGATTCAAGTCTGGACTTTGACTAGGCCACTCAAACCATTTTGTTTTTTTTAAGCCATTCAGAGGTGGACTTGCTGGTGTGTTGTGGATCATTGTCCTGCTGCAGAACCCAAGTGCGCTTGAGGTCACGAACAGATGGCCGGACTTTCTCCTTCAGGATTTTTTGATAGAGAGCAGAATTCATGGTTCCATCAATCACAGCAAGTCGTCCAGGTCCTGATGCAACAAAGCAGCCCCAGACCATCACACTACCACCACCATATTTGACTGTTGGTATGTTCTTTTTCTGAAATACTGTGTTAATTTTATGCCAGATGTAACGGGACGCAAACCTTCCAAAAAGTTCAACTTTTGTCTCGTCAGTCCACAGAATATTTTCCCAAAAGTCTTGGGGATCATCAAGATGTTTTTTGCCAAAAGTGAGACGAGCCTTTGTTCTTTTTGGTCAGCAGTGGTTTTCGCCTTGGAACTCTGCCATGGATGCCATTTTTGCCTTATGGTTGAGTCATGAACACTGACCATAAGTGAGGCCTGCCGTTCTTTAGATGTTGTTGTGGGTTCTTTTGTGACCTCTTGGATGAGTCGTCGCTGCGCTCTTGGGGTAATTTTGGTAGGCCGGCCACTCCTGGGAAGGTTCACCACAGTTCCAAATTTTCTCCATTTGTGGATAATGGCTCTCACCGTGGTTCGCTGGAGTCCCAAAGCTTTAGAAATGGCTTTGTAACCCTTTCCAGACTGATAGATGTCAATTATTTGTTTCTCATCTGTTCCTGAATTTCTTTGGATTGCGGCATGATGTCTTGCTTTTTGAGATCTTTTGGCCTACTTCACTTTGTCAGACAGGTTCTATTTAAGTGATTATTTGATTCAACAGGTCTGGCAGTAATCAGGCCTGGGTGTGGCTAGGGAAATTGAACTCAGCTTTCCAAAAAATGTGATTAACCACAGTAAATTCATGATTTAACAAGGGGGGAAATTACTTTGTCACATAGGGCCATGATGGTTCGGATAGCTTTTTTCCCTTAATAAATAAAATTATCACTTAACTGCATTTTGTGTTTATTTGGGTTTACTTTGTGTAATATTAAAATGTTTGATCTGAGACATTTAAGTGTGACGTGCAAAAAAAAAAACTAAATCAGGAAGGGGGCAAATACTTTTTCACAGCACTGTATATGTCAGAGCGGCATTGGACTAAGACTCAGTGGCATAGTATAGAGTACAGTATATACATATGAGATGGGTGATGCAATATTTACAAACAAGTAAAGTGACTAAGATACCATAGAATAGTATAGATTACAGTTTACACATGAGATGAGTAATGCAAGATAGGAGACATTAAAGTGCCTAGTGTTTAATTAACTTAGTGGCTAGTGATTCCTAATCTATGTCTATAGGCAGCAGCCTCTGATGTGCTGGAGATGGCTGTTTAATAGTCAGTGGTGTAGTATAGAATACACTATATACATATGTAACAGCATAGCTTCCCTCCCTCTCCTCGCCCCTACCTGGGCTCGACCCAGGGACCCTCTGCACACAACTGACACCCACGAAGCATCATTACCAATCGCTCCACAAAAGCCGCGGCCCTTGCAGAGCAAGGGGAACAACTACTTCAAGGTCTCAGAACGAGTGATGTCACCGATGGAAACGCTATTAGTGCGCACACCGCTAACTAGCTAGCCATTTTACATAGGTTACACATATGAATTGGGTAATGCAATATGTAAACAATGTAAAAGTGACTAAGATACTGTATAATAGTGTGGAGTGCAGTTTATACATATGAGATGAGTAATCCTAGATACGGAACATTAAAGTGGCTAGTGATCCATTTCTAAAAGTGATCAGTGATTCCTAATCTGTCTACAGGCAGCCGCCTCTGATGTACTAATGATGGCTGTTTAGCAGTCGGATGGCCTTGAGGAAGAAGCTGTTTTTTACTCTCTCGGTCCCAGCTTTGATGCACCTGTACTGACCTCGCCTTCTGGATGATAGCGGGGTGAACAGGCAATGGCTCGGGTGGTTGATGTCCTTGATGATCTTTTTGGCCTTCCTATGGCATCGGGTGCTGTAGGTGTCCAGGAGGGTGGGAAGTTTTCCCTCAGTGATGCGTTGGGCAGATCGCAGCACCCTCTGGAGAGCTTTGTGGTTATGGGCGGTGCAGTTGCCCTACCAGGCAGTGATACAGCCAGACAGGATGCTCTCAATTGTGCATCTGTAAAAGTTTGAGGGTTTTAGGTGTTTAGACTCCTGAGATTGAGCCTTCTTCACCACATGGTCTGTGTGGGTGGACCATTTCAGTTTGTCAGTGATGTGTACGCCGAGGAACTTGAAGCTTCCACCTTGTCCACTGCGGTCCCATCGATGTGGATAGGGTGGTGCTCCCTCTGCTGTTTCCTGAAGTCCATGATCATCTCTTTAGTTTTCTTGATGTTGAGTGAGAGGTTATTTTCCTGGCACCACACTCCCAGAGCCCTCACCTCCTCCCTGTAGGCTGTCTCGTCGTTGTTGGTAATCAAGCCTACTACTGTTGTGTCGTCTGCAAACTTGATGATTGTGTTGTAAGTGTCCTTGGCCACACAGTCATGGGGAACAGGGAGTACAGGAGGAGCTGAGCACGCACCCTTGTGGGGCCCCAGTGTTGAGGATCAGCGAAGAGGTGTTTCCTACCTTCACCACCTGGGGGAGACCCGTCAGGAAGTCCAGGACCCAGTTGCACAGGGCGGGGTTCAGACCCAGGGTCTCGAGCTTGATGATGAGCTTGGAGGGTACTATGGTGTTGAAGGCTGAGCTATAGTCAATGAACAGCATTCTTACATAACCCCCTCTTGTTCAGATGGGACAGGGCAGTGTGATGGCGATTGCATCGTCTGTGGATCTATTGGGGCGGTAAGCAATTTGAAGTGGGTCTAGGGTGGCAGGTAAGGTGGAGGTGATATGATCCTTGACTAGTCTCTCAAAGCACTTCATGATGATAGAGGTGAGTCCTATGGGGCGATAGTCATTTAGTTCAATTACATTTGCTTTCTTAGGTATAGGGACAACGGTAGCCATCTTGAAGCATGTGGGGACAACAGACTGGGATAGGGAGAGATTGAATATATCTGTGAACACACCAGCCAGCCTGCGCATGCTCTGAGGACGCAGCTAGAGATACCATCAGGGCTGGCAGCCTTGCGAGGGTTAACACACTTAAATGTCTTACGTCGGTCACGGAGAAGTCCTTGATAGCAGGCCGCGTCGGTGGCACTGTATTATCCTCAAAGCGAGCGAAGAAGGTGTTCAGCCTGTCCGTGAGCAAGACGGTGTCCGCGACATGGCTGGTTTTCCTTTTATAATCCATGATTGTCTGTAGACCCTGTCACATACGTCTTGTGTCTGAGCCATTGAACTGGGACTCAACTTTGTCCCTATACTGATGTTTAGCCTGCTTGATTGCTTTGCAGAGGGAATAACTATACTGTTTGTATTCTTCCATATTTTATTTATTTTCTAACCTTTATTAAACTAGGCAAGTCAGTTAAGAACAAATTCTTACTTACAATGACGGCCTAGGAACAGTGGGTTAACTGCCTTGTTCAGGGGCAGAACGACAGATCTTTACCTTGTCAGCTCGGGGATTCGATCTACCAACCTTTCGGTTACTGGCCCAACGCTCTAACCACTAGGCTACCTGCCGCCCCAGTCTTCTTGCCCTGGTTAAATGTGGTGGTTCGCGCTTTCAGTTTTGCGCAAATGCTCCCATCTATCCACGGTTTCTGGGTGGGGTAGGTTTTAATAGTCACAGTGGGTACAACATCTCCTATGCACTTCCTGATAAACTCATTCACAGTATCGGTATATGTGTCAATATTATTTTCTGAAGCTACTCTGAACATATCCCAGTCCACGTGATCAAAACATTCTTGAAGCATGGATTCCGATTGGTCAGACCAGTGTTGAAATAGTCCTCACCACGGGTGCTTCCTGTTTGAGGGTCTGCCTATAGGAGGGGAGGAGCAAGATGGAATCGTGGTCCGATTTGCTGAATGGAGGGCCGTATATCCATTCTGGAAGGTGGTATAGCAATGGTCGAGGGTTCTAGCAGCGCGAGTACAACAATCAATATGTTGATAGAATTTCGGGAGCCTTTTCCTCAAAATTTGCTTTGTTAAAATCCACAGCTACAATAAATGCAGCCTCATGATACAGTGGGGAAAAAAAGTATTTAGTCAGCCACCAATTGTGCAAGTTCTCCCACTTAAAAGATGAGTGAGGCCTGTAATTTTCATCATAGGTACACTTCAACTATGACAGACAAAATGAGAGAAAAAAAATCCATTAAATCACATTGTAGGATTTTTTATTAATTTATTTGCAAATTATGGTGGAAAATAAGTATTTGGTCAATAACAAAATGTTATCTCAATACTTTGTTATATACCCTTTGTTGGCAATGACAGAGGTCAAACATTTTCTGTAAGTCTTCACAAGGTTTTCACACACTGTTGCTGGTATTTTTGGCCAATTCCTCCATGCAGATCTCCTCTAGAGCAGTGATGTTTTGGGGCTGTTGCTGGGCAACACAGACTTTCAACTCCCTCCAAAGATTTTCTATGGGGTTGAGATCTGGAGACTGGCTAGGCCACTCCAGGACCTTGAAATGCTTCTTACGAAGCCACTCCTTTGTTGCCCGGGCGGTGTGTTTGGGATCATTGTCATGCTGAAAGACCCAGCCACGTTTCATCTTCAATGCCCTTGCTGATGGAAAGAGGTTTTCACTCAAAGTCTCACGATACATGGCCCCATTCATTCTGTCCTTTACACGGATCAGTCGTCCTGGTCCCTTTGCAGAAAAACAGACCCAAAGCATGATGTTTCCACCCCCATGCTTCACAGTAGGTATGGTGTTCTTTGGATGCAACTCAGCATTCTTTGTCCTCCAAACACGACGAGTTGAGTTTTTACCAAAAAAGTTATATTTTGGTTTCATCTGACCATATGACATTCTCCCAATCTTCTTCTGGATCATCCAAATGCTCTTTAGCAAACTTCAGACGGGCCTGGACATGTACTGGCTTAAGCAGGGGGACACGTCTGGCACTGCAGGATTTGAGTCCCTGGCGGCGTAGTGTGTTACTGATGGTAGGCTTTGTTACTTTGGCCCAAGCTCTCTGCAGGTCATTCACTAGGTCCCCCCGTGTGGTTCTGGGATTTTTACTCACCGTTCTTGTGATCATTTTGATCCCACGGGGTAAGATCTTGCGTGGAGCCCCAGATCGAGGGAGATTATCAGTGGTCTTGTATGTCTTCCATTTCCTAATAATTGCTCCCACAGTTGATTTCTTCAAACCAAGCTGCTTACCTATTGCAGATTCAGTCTTCCCAGCCTGGTGCAGGTCTACAATTTTGTTTCTGGTGTCCTTTGACAGCTCTTTGGTCTTGGCCATAGTGGAGTTTGGAGTGTGACTGTTTGAGGTTGTGGACAGGTGTCTTTTATACTGATAACAAGTTCAAACAGGTGCCATTAATACAGGTAACGAGTGGAGGACAGAGGAGCCTCTTAAAGAAGAAGTTACAGGTCTGTGAGAGCCAGAAATCTTGCTTGTTTGTAGGTGACCAAATAGTTATTTTCCACCATAATTTGCAAATAAATTCAGTACAAATCCTACAATGTGATTTTCTGGATTTTTTTTTCTCATTTTGCTGTCATGGTTGAAGTGTACCTATGATGCAAATTTCATGCCTCTCTCATCTTTTTAAGTGGGAGAACTTGCACAATTGGTGGCTGACTAAATACTTTTTTGCCCCACTGTATGTGGTTTGCATAAAGTACAGTGAAATTCTTTGAGGGCCGTTGTGGTATCCGCTGGGAAGGGACTTAAGTTTCTGTATGTTATTAGTTACACCATTAGTTGTTCATCATAAAACATATACCTCCACCCTTCTTCCCAGAGATTTATTTGTTCCTGTTGGCGCGATGTACTGAGAACCCAACTGGCTTTACAGAGTCAGACAGTGTATCTCGAGAGAGCCATGTTTCCGTGAAGCAGAGTATGTTACAATCCCTGGTGTCTCTCTGAAAAGCAACTCTCACCTTGAGCTCATCAATTTTATTATCCAGAGATTGGACATTAGTGAGTAAAATACTCGGGAGCGGTGGGTGGTGTGCATGCTTCCTAAGTCGGACCAGAAGAACGTCTCAAGTACCTCTTCTCCGCCAGCGTTGTTTTGGGTCAGCCTCTGGAATAAGTTCAATTGTTCTGGGGAGAGCAAACAAAGGATCCACTCCAGGGAAGTCGTAATCCTAGTCGTAATGCTGGAAGTTCTGGTGGGTTATCTTCCTGGCTGTATGTAATGACACAAAACAATTCCTGAGCCAATAATGTAAAAAATTGTATATAAACAAACAAAATACTGCAGAGTTGCAGGGTGTTGGCCTGAAGTAGGACTAAATAGATTAATAGTGGGCTGGGGTTTTTTAAATATATTTTTTTGTGAGTTTACTGTTAGATCGTAGGGTATTTGTTTATTTGTCATGTAGTTATTTCAAGCAAAGTATAAGGGATTTATACTCCAGTCTAGTAGGTGGCGGTATTACAACATTTATTGGAACCGCTATTAAACCTCATCGAAGAAGAATAAAACGAGGCCTCATCCAATCAGGCTAGACCTCAGAAGTGCCGGGGTAAAATTTATGTCCGACTGGAAAACAAATGAGATAAGCGCAAAAGAGAGAAAACAACTGTCATAACTACTATTTGTGGAACAAGGGAAAGGCTAATTTGCTATCTAGGATTCATGTAAGTTACCCAGCTAATACGCGTTACAACTAGTTATGAACCTGCCGTTGCATGCCACTAGCTTAGCTATAGAGTAGCTTGCTAAAGTGCTAGCTTGCTTTGTACCTGTAAACGAACTGATTCTTAAATATGTAATTCGTATTAGTGTTGTTAGCTTTGGGACACCATATCGGGAGTCTAATACACAGACTCCCGATGTTGTTGTGGGCAGTCATATCAAAATCAGTTATTCTAGGCTTTCCACGCTAGTTAGCCTAGTTGCTCATCGTGCCAAGGGGGCATGCGCGCGCTGGTTTCGATTCAGCTGTCATTGCGTGGCTGCATGCATCTTGATGCAGGTAGTTCGCAGAAAAGTCACAACTAGGTGAAAACCTATGTAGTAGTAACGTCAAGTTATTTACGCCGACATTGTGGACAACAGAGCAAAAGGCTCCAAACAGACAAATGACATTCCACATGATATGGCAGAATAATAAACACTGACCAGTCCACCTCGACAACACAATTAACATGTTATTTACAAAATGTACGTTTCGAAAGATACACACGACGCTCAACCGAACAATCAAGTTAAATTTTGCTGTAATACACAATTAATTGGAATTTACAGCATGAAACTAATGACTGCAAAATCGTGTAAATGTTACTTACAAGCCAGAATGTTTAATAAAATTACATTTGAACTTACTCTACCGGTTGTCCGTGGTGTTGGTAGTTCAGATGGTCGAAATTTGAGACAAAATGTCCACAGGAAAGTATTGTTTACCCGACTTTTTCAAGCACTGGTACTGCAGTAGAAATTTCTGGCACGTGCAAAATCATCATCTTCTATGATATTGGCGATCCCCACAATTTAATGTGCATCCCGCAACCTACTATGCGGGATGGAAACACGAGTCCCCCAAAAACTGAACTACCAAAAAATAAATCTAACAACTTTTCTGTTAAAAATAAATAAAACAGATCTGAATCCTACACAGACTCCAGTGGAACCTGGGAGGGCGGGTTTTCCGCCGCCAGTATCTCTTGCAAGTCTTCCGATGTAAAATCCTTGAGTCCCCCAAAAAATTCTGCTGCAGCCACAATAATGTGTCGTTTGTTCGACTTCTTTGAGACTTGTGCTGTATAGTTTGACTGGAAATGAACGCAACAAAATACACTTAAAAAAATATATATATATTTTTTTATGATTCCACAACAATAGAACACAGCTAGAGTAAGTACTACGACAAAAGGTAAATCAACCCCCCCCCCCCAAAAAAAATACATTAAAACAATGGCAAAATACAAATAATGAGTTAAATTGGAATAGTAATAATACTAATGACTAAATAAGACAAATGACACGAGATACCAACATATGTGTAACGGATGTGAAATGGCTAGCTAGTTAGCGGGTACGCGCTAGTAGCATTTCAATCAGTTACGTCACTTGCTCTGAGACTTTAAGTAGGGTTGCGGCCTTTGTGGAGCGATGGTTTGATGCTACGTGGGCAACCGTTGTTGATGTGTGCAGAGGCTCCCTGGTTCGCGCCCGTGTCGGGGCGAGGGGACGCCGTAAAGTTATACTGTGACATTGATGCTGTTGACCCGGATCACTGGTTGCTGCGGAAGCCGCGGCCTTTGTGGAGCGATGGGTAGCGATGCTTCGTGGGCAACCGTTGTTGATGTGTGCAGAAGGTCCCTAGTTCGCGCCCGTGTCGGGGCGAGGGGACGACGTAAAGTTATACTGTTACATTGATGCTGTTGACCCGGATCACTGGTTGCTGCGGAAAAGGAGGAGGTTGAAAGGGGGGTGAGTGTAACGGATGTGAAATGGCTAGCTAGTTAGCGGGTACGCTTGCTCTGCAAGGGCCGCAGCCTTTGTGGAGCGATGGGTAACGATGCTTCGTGGGCCACCGTTGTTGATGTGTGCAAGAGGGTCCCTGGTTCGCGCCCGGGTCGGGGCGAGGGGACGACGTAAAGTTATACTGTTACATATGCACAAACAGTACATTACAGAGAGACAATAGCTACATTGATCTTCAAGCTCACATCCACCAACCTCAATGGAAGTGTTTCCATATAGTCCAGGAAGGGTTGCAAAGTGGTTGAATTTATTTCTTAAAGCATAGGTAATCTTCTCCATAGACCTACTCATTTCAGAGAGCCATCTTGTAATTGGGAGAGGGGAATCCGATTTTCATGTCAATGCAGCACATTTTCTTGCAAGGGTGATTTTCTGTAAATTTGATTTTGAAGTTATTCCTCATAATTACATTTGTGAAGTTACCCAGAATGCACAGGGTCAAGTGGGAAAGGGACCTCCATAATAAAGGCCAGGGTGTCACAAACATCATGCCAGAAGGCTTGTAATTTAGTACACTGCCAAGTAGAATGCAAAAAAGTGCCTTCTGTTTTTCCACATATAAAACACATTTCTGATATTTCAGGGTTATATCTATGTAACCTCTGAGGTGTCAGAGTTGGTAGAGGAAGTTGCAATGTATAAGTCTATATCTAGATTTGATGGTCGCTCACACACTATCTTGGCATAGACCCTCATCAATTGTAGTATTCAAATTGGATTCACATCGTTCTCTCGACTTATGTACATCTAGTTTTGGGCATTGTTGCAATAGCAATGAGTACACTCTGGATATAAATATATATGTGTCATTGTTATCATGGAGTAGTTGTTCTATTCTTGATAGGTTTGGTAAAGTCATCTGAGAAAGTTTCTTAACTGTAAATAACAAAATAAATTATTATTGGGTAACTGGTATTTCTTTAAGTTGCTCAAATCACATAAGTACCCCATTTATATAACAATGTTCTAAATCCGTTATTCCCATCTCATGCTACTGTTGAAACATGTTGCTATCCAAGATCATTGGCAGGAGTCTGTTTTGCCACCGGGGTGTTTTGGGTGACAAGTCTTGTTTCAAACCAAATAACTTACGAATTTCGTACCACGATCTTACTAAATTGATGGTACAGGGATTGTCAATTTTTGTTGATATAGTCTTGGGGTTCCACTTGTACATAATATTACCCCCAACTAGAGATCAACCGATTAAGCGGCATGGCCGTTAAATTAGGGCCGATTTCAAGTTTTCATAACAATCGGTAATCGGCCTTTTTGGACGGCGATTATGGCCGATTACATTGCAATCCACGAGGAGACTGTGTGGCAGGCTGTCCACCTGTTACGCGAGTGCAGCATCAAAATGACCTTGTGGCTGCAAGGAGCCAAGGTAAGTTGCTAGCTAGCATGAAACTTATCTTCTAAAAAAACAATCAATCTTCACAATCACTAGTGAACTACACATGGTTGATGATATTACTAGGTTAACTAGCTTGTTCTGCGTTGCATATAATCAATGTGGTGCCTGTTAATTTATCATCGAATCATAGCCTACTTTAACTTGATGATTTAACAAAAGCGCATTTGCGAAAAAGCACAATCGTTGCAATAATGTACCAAACCATAAACATCAATTCCTTTCTTAAAATCAATACACAATTATGTATTTTTAAACATGCATATGTAGTTAAAAGAAATTCATGTTAGGCAATATTAACTGGTGCAAGCAGAGTCAGGGTATGTGCAGCAGTTTGGGCCACCTGGTTCGTTGCGAGCTGTTGAAAGGCAATTTATTCCTAACAAAGACCGTAATTAATTTTCCAGAATTTTACATAACTATGACATTACATTGAAGGTTGTGCAATGTTACAGTAATATTTAGACTTAGGGTTGCCACCCGTTCGATAAAATATGGAACGGTTCCGTATTTCACTGAAAGAATAAACGTTTTGTTTTCGAAATTATAGTTTCCGGATTTGACCATATTAATGACCTAAGGCTCGTATTTCTGTGTGATTATTATAATTAAGTATATGATTTGATAGAGCAGTCTGACTGAGCGGTGGTAGGCAGCAGCAGGCTCATAAGCGTTCATTCAAACAGCAGCTCTTAGCAATGCTGGGATGCACAGCGCTGTTTATGACTTCAAGCCTATCAACTCCCGAAATTAGTCTGGCAATACTAAGGTGCCTATAAGAACATCCAATAGTCAAAGGTATATGAAATACAAATGGTATAGAGAGAAATAGTCCTATAATTCCTTTAATAACTACAACCTAAAACTTCTTACCTGGGAATATTGAAGACTCATGTTAAAAGGAACCACCAGCTTTCATATGTTCTCATGTTCTGAGCAAGGCACTTAAACTTGAGCTCTTTTCCATGGCACACATTGCACTTTTACTTCTCCAACACTGTGTTGTTGCATTATTTAAACCAAATTGAACATGTTTCATTATTTATTTGAGACTAAATGGTTTTTATGTATTATATTAAGTTTAAAAAAGCTGATACCGATTTAAAAAAAAATCAAATAAAAATATATATATATTTTTTATCGGTATCAGCTTTTTTTGGTCCTCCAATAATCGGTATCGGCTTTGAAAAATCATAATCGGTCGACCTCTACTCCCAACCTCTACATTTAAGAGCAAACATTTCCATCTAAGTCGAAGAAGGGGCTGGTTCAGTTTCAAATAGTCATGAAATGAATCTAATTTGCGCTGCCCAGTAATACATCTTGAAATTTGGTAGGCGGAGACCTCCTAGACTATAATCCCAAGTTAATTTGTCCAGGCTCACCCTTGGGGTTTTGCTGTTCCATACAAATTGTTTTATGGTCTTGTTAAGGGAGTTAAAGAAACTATTGGGTAGGGATATGGGTAAAGACTGAAATAGGTACATCATTTTAGGCAGAACGTTAGTCTTAATACAGCTAATTCTCCCAAATAATGTGAGAGTCAGATCTATCCATCTATTCAAGTCATCCACCACCTTCTGAACCAAGACAGATTAGTTAAGTTTGTACAAATTTCTTAATCAGCTTCTTGATATGCTACACCTGTCAGTTGGATGGATTATCTTGGCAAAGGAGATTGCGCAACAACTCTAAATGCAATCGTGCGTTAAACAGTTTTGTAAAATAGCCATTTTTATTTCTCAACTGGTAATTGAACTGCACATCCCATTCAACTTTCAAGTGCATAGGAAACAAGCTATCAGTGTGTCACCCACCACTATACATTGCGAGCTGGAGGCATTATGTATTTTGAAACCTGAATGTTTTCTTTCATATTATGATCCATCTTACCTTGCTTCAAAGTAGCCTTTAGGCAAAATCCTACCATGGAAACTTGGAGGCAATTCTTCAAAGGCGGTACATGAGTTTCAGGTTTGGGGAGACATACAATTTATCCTACCATTCTGCATGCCAGTTGATTTTCATATGCATATTTTTGTGGAACAGTTTCATATTGTTTTTGTTTCTCAATCATTTTCACATGGTTAATTATAAAAATCTTTTTTCATATTATGAAAATCTAAAAGTTAGTCAACTAATGTGAGATCACCAGCCTCTGCCATATGGAAACATTGATACACTGATCCATTGGCGGCTAAAGAAATAAGCTCATGAAACTCATAGCGTATAGGCCAATGCAGCAGTAGGCCTATAACTTCCATTGTTCTGTCACACCGTGGATTGTTTATTATAGAGGTGGATTGTTGGAAAGTTTTTCAAATAGTTGTGAGAAACTTTAGTTTTAATATATTGTCATTCACAATGGATGTTAAAAATGAACAATTTCCTGCATTTCTGCACGGCAGGCCAAGGTACTTCTATGCTTGCTCAGGCGCGTGCACTCCCTCAACATTATCAGAACTCGCTCGACATCAGGACAGAGAAACAATGAATGTGCAAGAATTGGTGGGAGACAGCTGAGCGATTCTGGAGAGAGACTCACTTATTTTGCCACACCTCCCCTTGTCTCAACATTTTACTCAAGACACATCTTCACACATGTTAGAGGCTTTTCACTGACAGTCGCAACTCAATCATCTAGGCCTATTGCCACGCGCCCTGCCCAAATTGTGGGCTTCCCAAATAAGCTTCGGCCTACGAGCTTGTGATTTGAAACAATCCACATACATTTATAGAAGTTAATGATCCTCGATTTCTCTGTGGCTAAGTCATGCTTTCTGGTGAAGTATTTTGAAATATTTTATTTATTTCCGTATAGACAGGAGTAACTTATATAATGTTGACATTCATTTCCATTTACTTCCCTATTGGACCCACCATTATGCCCTTTCTCTCCTGTTCTATTGGTGCTCATATCAAATTTCTTTCATTGTCCAGAACCCAAAGGCACAATCCTGGTTGTTGCATCTTTAGAATCCCCCTCTTTCTAACAGATTTTAATCTCTGTCACGCATGAAACCGCTATCAGGTGTGCAGGTTTAGAATGGTGTTTTCCTGCGAATTGCATTTTGGTAAATGTTTGAAAATGACCTGTTATTGGCTGCTTCATTACATGAGTTGCAGATTTATTACCATAGTCAAAATGTGATTCATGTCATTCTGAGCACCATGGATGGACGCCCTAATGGGTTATGCACCCAATGCATATGCTTACATTTCTCAAGGGGCCAGTAAATTAAAATCTTCCTGGTCACGTTGTCCAGGGCCACATTTTCCCAATGGAAACCCTGGTACAGGCGCTCTAAAAAGTTGGATTAACAATAATTTCCTGTGGATATTTTGTCTCAAATTCAAAGCAGCTGAAGGACAAACCGCACAGACAAGCGGTAGAGTAAGTTCAAGTGTAATTTAATTCAAAATTCTGTATTGTAAGGAACATTTACATGATTTTGTAGGCATTAGTTTCAGGCTGTTTTAGCTCTCAAACTCTAGGCGGCATTCTGCCGCCTTCCTACAGTTTTCAGCCATTAGCTTAGCCCACGACGACCTCATGTGAACTACAATCTCGACGCTGTGTTTTAACGTTTAATAAAACGTCAATAATCATCGCTTGCGATACAGCTTTCGAAACATTTAAAAAATATATATATATTTTTTTAATTAACCAGGTCAGCCAGTTGCGAGCAAGTTCTCATTTACAACTGCGACCTGGCCAAGATAAAAGCAAAGCAGTGCGACACAAACAACACAGAGTTACACATGGGATAAACAAACGTACAATCAATAACACAATAGAAAAATCTATATGCAGTGTTTGCAAATGTAGTAACATTAGGGAGGTAAGGCAATAAATAGGCCACAGTGGCGAAATAATTAGAATTTAGCATGAACACTGGAGTGATAGATGTGCAGAAGATGAATGTGCAAGAAGAGATACTGGGGTGCAAAGGAGCAAAAAAATAAAAACAATATAGGGATGAGGTAGTTGGGTGGACTATTTACAGATGGGCTGTGTACAGGTGCAATGATCGGTAAGCTGCTCTGACAGCTGATGCTTAAAGTTAGTGAGGGAGATATAGAACTCAAGCTTCAGTGATTTTTGCAATTCGTTCCAGGCAGTGGCAGCAAAGAACTGGAAGGAACGGCAGCCAAAGGGGGAATAGGCTTTGGGGGTGACCAGTGAAATATACCGCTGGAGCGCGTGCTACGGGTGGGTGCTGCTATGGTGACCAGTGAGCTGAGATAAGGCGGGGCTTTATCTAGCAAATACTTATAGATGACCTGGAGCCAGTGGGTTTTGTGATGAATATGAAGCGAGGGCCAGCCAACGAGAGCATACAGGTCGCAGTGTTGGGTAGTATATGGGGCTTTGGTGACAAAACGGATGGCACTGTGATAGACTACATCCAATTTGCTGAGTAGAGTGTTGGAGGCTATTTTATAAATGACATCACCTAAGTCAAGGATTGATAGGATGGTCAGTTTTACGAGGGTATGTTTGGCAGCATGAGTGAAGGATGCTTTGTTGCGTATGGCCCTTTTATCAATGAGAGAAAGAATCCTTCAAATAAAAAAAATACACTTACTGTAGCAGTTTTGCACCAATCCATACCGCTATGGAGCATCCATCTGATCCATCTTCCCGAGTTCCGCTTACACAGAGGTATTCGGAGCATACAAGATGGCTAATTATCACCTCTTGTAACATGGAGATATGTCCGTGTGGGAACACTAACCTATCAAGGGCTATATCAATTTAACTTTTATTTTTTATAATTTCTCGTTATATGACAGATAAGGTCCTTTTGCTTCCAAAACTGTACCACAAGTGACGCGTGTTAATGTTCAGATTTGAGCGTAGGGGCTCTTAACAAAACTCCCCCGTACAGAACACGTCTTCGTCCACGATCTTTTGTGTAATGTAATGGAACTAAGAGTCATGATCAAGGGCTCAGGCTTTATATACCAATGAATTGTGTATCTAAATTTGCTGCAACCACCGTCCAATCAACAATAACAATACATGCACTGACATTACGTACTGTGCATTCGGAAAGTATTCTTCCCACATTTTGTTACGTTATAGCCTTGTTCTCAAATTGATGGGGGAAAAAATATTTAATCAATCTACACACACTACCTCATAACGACAAAGCAAAAACAGGTTTTAAAAAAATGTTTGCAAATGTATAAAAAAATGAAATATTCTATTTACATAACCTTTACTCAGTACTTTGTCGAAGCACCTTTGGCAGCAAGTACAGCCTCGAGTCTTCTTGGGTATGATGCTACAGGTTTAGCACACCTGTATTTGGGGAGTTTCTCCCATTTCTTCTCTGCAGATCCTCTCAAGCTCTCAGGTTGGATGGGGAGCGTTGCTGTGCAGCTATTTTCAGGTGTCTCCAGAGATTTTAGATTGGGTTCAAGTCCGGGCTCTGGCTGGGGCACTCAAGGACATTCGGAGACTTGTCCCGAAGCCACTCCCGTGTTGTCTTGGCTGTGTGCTTAGGGTCATTGTCCTGTTGGAAGGTGAACCTTCGCCCCAGTCTGAGGTCCTGAGCGCTCTGGAGCAGATTTTCATCTCTGTACTTTGCTCTATTCATCTTTCCCTCGATCCTGACTCCCAGTCCCTAGCGCTGAAAAACATCCCCACAGCATGATGCTGCCACCAATATGCTTTATCGTAGTGATTGTGTTAGGTTTCCTCCAGACATGATGCTTGGCATTCAGGCCAAAGAGTTCAATCATGGTTTCATCAGACTAGAGAATCTTGTTTCTCATGGTCTGTGAGTCCTTTAGGTGCCTTTTGGCAAAGTACAAGCAGGCTGTTGTGCTTTTTACTGAGTAGTGTTTGCCGTCTAGCCACTTTACCATAAAGGCTTGATTGATGAAGTACTGAAGAGATGGTTGTCCTTCTGAAAGGTTCTCCCACCTCCTCAGAGGAAATCTGGAGCTCTGTCAGAGTGACCATTGGGTTCTTGGTCACCTCCCTGACGAAGGCCCTTCTCCCCCAATTGCTCAGTTTGGCCGGGGGGGGCAAGCTTTAGAAAGAGTCTTGGTGGTTCCAAACTTATTCCATTTAAGAATGATGGAAGCCACTGTTTTTGGGGACCTTCAATGCTGCAGGAAATGTTTTGTTACCCTTCCCCAGATCTGTGCCTCGACACAATCCTGTCTCGGAGCTCTACGGACAATTCCTTTGACCTCATGGCTTGGTTTTTGCTCTGACATGCACTTTCAACTGTGGGACCTTATATAGACAGGTATGTGCCTTTCCAAATCATGTCCAATCAATTGAATTTACCACAGGTGGACTCCAATCAAGTTGTAGAAACATCTCAAGGATGAACACTGTATAAACAATGTACCTGAGCTCAATTTTTAGTCTCATAGCAAAGGGGCTGAATAGTTATGTGAATAATGTATTTCTGTTTTTTATTTTGAAAACATATGCAAAAATGTCTGAACCTGTTTTCACTTTGTCATCATGGGGAATTGTGTGTAGATTTTTTAGGAACATTTTTTATTTAGTCCATTTTAGAATAAGGCTCTAATGTAACATAATGTGGAAAAAGTCTAGGAGTCTGAATACATTCCGACTGCACTGTAACACACTATCATGTGACTCAATCTGATACAGCCATAAAGACTGCATGTAATTTAATCCAGAGTAGTCATTGGTTTTTAACCCAGCCATTCTGTCCCTTAACTTCTAGTGGTTGCCATGGAAGCGGAGGGCTTTGGAGAGCTCCTGCAGCAGGCGGAGCAGCTTGCAGCGGAGACTGAGGCTGTGTCTGAGCTTCCCCATGTTGAGAGGAACCTTCAGGAGATCCAGCAGGCTGGAGAGCGGCTACGTTCCCGCACCTTAACCCGAACGTCGCAAGACGCTGCTGATGTTAAAGCGTATGTTCTCTCTTGTGTATCAGTCAGTCACAGATATTTATTTTATTTTAGAGATGACCCACACATTGATATCACATGTGAAGTGTAGGCCAGTTCCCTTTTCTAGTAATATCTCATTATTTCCCCTGTAATGAATGAGGCTGATGGTAGTAAGATGTTGAAGTCATCTGCACAAAAGCTCATCATTATGATTGGTTATTTTTCAGATGACAATACATCTGACTGCGTTTGGACTACTTGCAATTACGTGATCTTGTCACTATTGCGTGTGAAATAGAGGACAGATATGTTTCATCAGTATTTGTACTCTTGGACACCCAGTTTATTGGAGTTGTATGTTATGGGAGATGTCTTTAAGAATGTATTTATGATGGCAGGTTAATGCTGCTCCCCAGATTTCACTGGCATATGAAACGGAGTGTAGCTCTTATGTTCTGCATTGCAGTGAACTTACTTCATGCTCCTCATGCCCGCTAGAGCAGTGGTTTCCAAACTTTTTATAGTCCTGTACCCCTTTAAACATTCAACCTCCAGCTGCGTACCCCCTCTAGCACCAGAGTCAGCTCACTCTCAAATGTAGTTTTTTTGCCATCATTGTAAGCCTGTCACTCACACACACACTATACGATACATTTATTAAACATAAGAATGAGTTTGAGTATTTGTCACAACCTGGCTCGTGGTAAGTGACAAAGAGCTCTTCTAGGACCAGGGCACAAGTAATAATTATCAACAATTTAGCTATTTTATTTAGCCATCTTACATATAAAATGTATTTGTTCATCAAAAATTGTTAATAACTCACCACAGGTTAATGAGATGGGTGTGCTTGAAAGGATGCACATAACTCTGCAATGATGGGTTGTATTGGAGAGACTCAGTCTTAAATCCTTTTCCACACACAGTCTGTGCTTGTATTTAGTTTTCATGCTAGTGAGGGCCGAGAATCCACTCTCACATAGGTACGTGGTTGCAAAGGGCATCAGTGTCTTAACAGCACAATTTGCCAAGGCAGGATACTCTGAGAGCAGCCCTATCCAGAAATCTGACAATGGCTTCTGATTAAATACAATTTTCACAGAACCGCTTGTTGCAATTTCAATGAGTGTCTCTAGTTCAGGTATCGGTAAGTGGACTGGAGGCAAGGCATGAAAGGGATAACGAATCCAGTTGTTTGTGTCATCCGTTTTGGTAAAGTACCTGCGTAATTGCTCACCCAACTCACTCATGTGCTTCCCTATATCACATTTGACATTGTCCGTAAGCTTGAGTTCATTTGCACACAAAAAAATCATACAATGATGGAAAGACCTGTGTGTTGTCTTTGTTAATGCAGACAGAGAGGAGCTCCAACTTCTTAATCATAGCCTCAATTTTGTCCCGCACACTGAATATAGTTGTGGAGAGTCCCTGTAATCCTAGATTCAGATAATTCAGGCGAGGAAAAAACATCACCCAGGTATGCCAGTCGTGTGAGAAACTCGTCATCATGCAAGCGGTTAGACAAGTTAAAATTAAAGAACACTTTAAGCTCGTCTCTCAATTAAAAAAACCTGTCAATACTTTGCCCCTTGATAACCATCGCACTTCTGTATGTTGTAAAAGTGTTACATGGTCTCTGCCCATATCATTGCATAGTGCAGAAAATACATGAGAGTTCCAGGGCCTTGCTTTAACAAAGTTAACCATTTTCACTGTAGTGTCCAAAACGTCTTTCAAGCTGTCAGGCATTCCTTTGGCAGCAAGAGCCTCTTGGTGGATGCTGCAGTGTACCCATGTGGTGTTGGGAGCAACTGCTTGCACGCACTTTATCACTCCACTATGTCTCCCTGTCATGGCTTTTGCACCATCAGTACGGATACAAACAAGAGTAGCAGCTATGTTTGGCTACACACGGACCGTTAGTGGAATTCCCTCGAGAGAGTAACGGTCAATGTGATTGGATGTTAATTATTTGACTAGGCTACCTGTATTTGACTTAGTGTTGTTATTTTGCTGAACATCTAGATGGTTTAATTTTATTTTTGGCAGTGAAACAAGGCTACTCAGGCAAAGAAAAAACCTCACCCACATCTATAGCCCCGTTGGAAAATATAAATGAACTGTTTGAAAATGTGAAGAAAAAAAACAACAAAAAATGAATTACTAAAAATAAAATGTGAAAAAAATCACATTTTTATTTGGCGTACCCCAGTTTGGGAATACCTGCTCTAGAGGATACTATACTAAACAAACACAATCTACTCTTCCTCTGTTCCCTGTAGCTCTATCCTCCTGGGTTCCAGAGGCCTGGACATATTCCACATCTCCCAGCGTCTGGAGAGCCTGAGTGCTGCCACCACCTTTGAACCTCTGGAGCCAGTGAAAGACACTGACATCCAGGTATTCATTTCAGACTGTCTCTACGAGTGTGGGGCTGCTTTTACATCCACAGCTGTTCTCTGGTATGTCACAAGCTTCTCTTCTGCGTTTTTCAGAGGCAAAGGCAGCCGGGCAAGTGATGGTAATGAATGTTTTTGAGTTGGTAATGATGCTTTAGTCAAACGGGCAGTTTCATATCTGGTTCTGTTAATGTCACAGCTGAGGTTAACTGTGTAATGATTTTTGTATGCTAATAGGAAACAAGCTGACGGATTCTGTTGGAGGATCATTGCAGTTTCTTATTGTTGGAAGTATTAGAAATGTTGTGTGTCTAGGAAAAGATGTCTAATGTGGATAGTGTCCAAATCTCTACTCATCATTCTGTATATCAAACCCACTGCCTGAAGTGCTGAGAGTTTGCAATTCAAACGCATGCACAAAGTTAACCCAACGTCCTTTGATTGGATTTGAACTGTCTTTGGTAGATGTCTATGTGATTTACATTTGGGGGGTATTGAACTGTCTTTGGTACAGTTGAAGTCGAAAGTTTACATACACCTTAGCCAAATACATTTAAACTCAGTTTTTCACAATTCCTGACATTTAATCCTAGTAAAAATTCCCTGTCTTAGGTCAGTTAGTATCACCACTTTATTTGAAGAATGTGAAATGTCAGAATAATAGTAGAGAGAATGATTTATTTCAGCTTTTATTTCTTTCATCACATTCCCAGTGGGTCAGAAGTTTACATACGCTCAATTAGTATTTGGTAGCATTGCCTTTAAACTGTAACTTGGGTCACACGTTTGGGGTAGCCTTCCACAAGCTTCCCACAATAAATTGGGTGAATTTTGGCCCATTCCTCCTGACAGAGCTAGTGTAACTGAGTCAGGTTTATAGGCCTCCTTGCTCGCACACGCTTTTTCAGTTTTGCCCACATATTTTCTATATGATTGAGGTCAGGGCTTTGTGATGGCCACTCCAATACCTTGACTTTGTTGTCCTTTGTGACGTAGAAGTCCGTCACTGGCCGCAGGCAGCATTTGGTTCTTTAACGCACGCACACATTCATCACTCCTCCCTGCTCCGTTATAAGATAAGTTAACAATGTGGGTCGACACACAAATTAACTTCTGTCTTAGTACATACATTTCACACTTGTCAATGTTCATATTTAAGATATACAATATTTATTATACTTATCAATGTTGTGGATGAGCGCGTTGTTTGTTCTGTTCCTCTCTCTCTCCATCTCGGTAACTTCTGTGTATGCTGGAAAAGGACCCGAGCTAAGGGAATTGGGCTGACTTTATAGTACCTGTCCCAAATGGCTCATTAATGTAAATGGGCATATTGAAAGATACTGTCAGTAGTGATGTAATGTTGTAAATGTTATGTTGTGATACTGTTTAAAAAACGTGTTGCAATGTATATCCTTTAGTATGTGTAGTTATGTAGGTTTGACTAGATAATGAACCTTTCATTGCTACCCATCCCGGATCCGGGAGCATCCTCATCAAAAAAGCTGACTACCATATAACATATAATATAATTTTCATGAAATCACAAGTCCAAGTCCAATATAGCAAATGAAAGATAAACATCTTGTGAATCCAGCCATCATTTCCGATTTTTAAAATGTTTTACAGCGAAAACACTATGTATTTCTATTAGCTAACCACAATAGCAAAAGACTCAACCGCATATTTTCACCATTTTTCTACCGCATAGGTAGCTATCACAAAACCGACCAAATAGAGATATAATTAGTCACTAACCAAGAAACAACTTCATCAGATGACAGTCTTATAACATGTTATACAATAAATGTATGTTTTGTTCGAAAATGTGCATATTTGAGGTATAAATCATAGTTTTACATTGCAGCTACCATCAAAAATATCACCAAAGCAGCCAGAATAATTACAGAGAGCAACGTGAAATACCTAAATACTCATCATAAAACATTTATGAAAAATACATGGTGTACAGCAAATGAAAGATAAACATCTTGTGAATCCAGCCAATATTTCCGTTTTTTTTTGTGTTTTACAGCGAAAACACAATATAGCATTATATTAGCTTACCACAATAGCCAAACACACAAATGCATTTATTAGCAGCAAAAGGTAGCGATCACAAAAACCAGCAAAAGATAGAAAATTAATCATTAACCTTGACCAACTTCATCAGATGACAGTCTTATAACATCAGGTTATACAATACACTTATGTTTTGTTCGAATATGTGCATATTTAGAGCTGCAAACCGTGGTTATACATTGTGAATATGTAGCATCGATTCACCAAATTGTCCGGAGCTAGTTTGGACACTCACCTAATCTGACCAAAGAACTCATCATAAACTTTACTAGAAAATACATGTTGGACAGCAAATGAAAGATACACTAGTTCTTAATGCAACTGCCGTGTTAGATTTTTAAAAATAACTTTACCATAACAAACAGCTTACGTTATAGCGAGACAGCACCCGCAAAAAGGGTGAATAATAGGACTCAACATTTTCCACAGAAATATGAAATAACATCATAAAATGCATGCATATCCATAAATATAAGGCAATTCAATAGGCAGGCCCTGGAACAGAGCATCGTTTTCAGATTTTTCACTTCCTGTCTGGAAGTTTGCTGCAAAATGAGTTCTGTTTTACTCACAGATATATTTCAAACAGTTTTAGAAACTTGAGTGTTTTCTATCCAATAGTAATAATAATATGCATATTGTACGATCTAGAATAGAGTAGGAGGCAGTTTAATTTGGGCACGATTTTTTCCAAAGTGGAAACAGCGCCCCCACATTGACAAGAAGTTAAGTAATTAGTGTTAATTGTTCTGAGGGGAGGGGCTAGCCCTACAAAGGAGCCTCAATTTCAGTTCATGAGAGAGGCATTTTGGATCGAGCTGTGATGGGGCAGCATTGTTTTAAGCTGTCCCATAAGGTAGACGTTTGATGGCAGTACTGTTGTTCTTGTTCCAGAATCACTTTGTAAATAAACACCTTTGCACAGAAGAACTTTTGCAGCTCCGCCATCTTTTTATTTTGATAGAGGTTAGGTTTTCCAGTTTAGCCTTCTGGCATACTCTACGTGACATATGGTGGCAGGTCCAGGAATCTAGCCAGCAGCCTTTTGGGTGATCTTTTGGGTCAGGAACCTAGCCAGCCTATGGGCCAAGAGCCTGTGAGCCATGAACCTGTTGGAGAGCAGTCTGTGGGCCAAGAACCTGTTAGTGAGCAGCCTGTGGGCCAGGATCCGGTTGGAAAGACTGTTGGACAGGAACCTAGCAAGTTTTTTGGCGGGCTTTTGGATCTAGAAACTAGCGAGCTTGTTATAAAGCCTGTGGGCCGGGAACCTAGCGTAGAGCCTGTGGGCCGGGAACCTAGCGTAGAGCCTGTGGGCCGGGAACCTAGCGAGCCGTTTGTGCGCCGGGATCCGGTTGGAGAGACTGTTGGACAGGAACCTATCGAGCCTGTTGGCGGGCCTTTGGGCTATGAAGCTGTTGGCGTGCAGCCTGTGGACCAGGAACTTAGCGGAGAGCTTGTTGGAGAGCAGCCTGTGGGCCAGGAACCTAGCGAGGTTTTGGGCCAAGTACCTAGCGATCCCGTTGGAGAGCAGCCTGTGGGACCAGGACTTCGTGGAGAGCCTGTCGGTCAAGCGCCTGGAGAGCCTGTGGGCCGGGAACCTAGCGAGCAGCCTGTGGGTTCGGAACCTAGTGAACTGTGGATGGGGCAGCATTGTTTTAAGCTGTTCCATAAGGTAGACGTTTGATGGCAGTACTGTTTTCTTGTTCCGGAATCACTTTGTAAATAAACACCTTTGCACAGAAGAACTTTTGCGGCTCCGCCATCTTTTTATTTTGATAGAGGTTAGGTTTTCCAGTTTAGCCTTCTGGCATACTCTACGTGACATGTGGTGGGATGGCGCACCGCAAATCAGTGAATTCCAACAAGAGAGGTAAAGGAATGCGTAGAGGATTGCGTTCTCAGCAGCAGCATCAACTGTCAGAAAAGGTACCTGAAGTTGAACCGGGGTGGAATACCATGGAATCGTCTGGTGAAGAAGAGGTCAAGTATGAAAAACTAAGAGCCCAACCAAGGGGCCAAACACTACCAGAACCGGGTGAGCTACCGGTTGAACCAGCAGATACAGCCATAAAAGACCAGCTGACTGAAGGAGCAGTTGGGGGACCAGAACCACACCCAACCATGGTAGGCCTTTTCCAGCAACTTTTCACCTGCCTTGAGAGGAGGGACGAAGAACTCAAGCAGGAGTTCCGGGGCATACGCCAATCTATTCTCACAGCTCCTCACCAAGTGGAACTTGTCAGTGAGAGCCCAATATTGGGTCTGCCAACACCCGGATGACAAAGGCTCGACGCAGCAGGGACTTCAACTCCACAGCAGGCTCCCCAAGCAGTAATGAGGCCAGCACCAGGAGACCAGTCCAGCAGTGTTAACGTCCATCTTCCAGTATTCCTGAGGAAGGAGCCAAAGATGCCCTCATACCAGCAGGGGGAGGACATTGAAAACTACCTGCTGAGGTTTGAGCGCATGGCTAAGACGTGGCAGTGGCCGGAGGTAGAGTGGGCCTGCAGGCTTGTCCCATTGCTCACGGGCAAGGCCTTAGAGGCTTACACGGCAATGGATGAGGGGCTTACACACGCTTCAGAGCTGCATCGACGCCATCGGGTGAGTCGCCGACAGAGACGTACCACCGCCTCAAGGGTCTCTACCGACGATGGGTTCGACCGGAGGAGAAGACACAGGACAAAATCGGTGAGGTCATCATCCTCGAGCAACTTCTACAAGTTCTACCACACGACATTCGAACCTGGGTCCGAGAGCACGAGCCCAAGGACGGGCTTATGGCGGCCAAGTTTGCACTGCAGTACCTTAATGCACGTAAAGGGGGCCCACCACGACCTGCAGCACCCGCTCCAAGGAGTCTCAGAGACACAAGGGACATCAGGGATGCCAGAGATGGTGGAGGTAACTGTTCCCTGTCGTTGATCAGAAAAGGTAATGTACCTGTTAATGACATTGCTTATGGTCATCAGACACTGATCCAATGTGTCCATGGTGACCAGTCACAGCAGCCCACAGCTGAGCTCACAGTTGAGATTCAGGGTCAGAAATACCTCCTCAAAGTTGGGGTATTGGAGAAGCTACCTTTTGAGATGATTTTGGGGAGTGATGTGCCTGTACTCTCTGATCTGTTGGGAAGTGTGGGGGGTCAGCTATATGAGCAGTCAGTTTGCCAGTCTGATGTTCAGGTGTCATGTTCAGTTGTCACTCGTGCCCAGGCCAAAGCTGGTTTACAACCTCTGCCTGACTTGTGTGATAGTCTGTGCGAGGGGGGAACCAAAGGGCCTAGAAAGTCACGCCGCCAGCGGCGTCTTGAGAAGTATGTGGGTACCCCTGTACCTGTTGCTGATGTGTCTGGGTTAGAGGTGCAATGGGATGTTCCACAAAATTTTGCTACACTGCAGAAGTCTGACGCAACCTTGAAATGTTTGTTTGACAAGGCCTTAGCTGGGGACAGTCAATCTTCATGTGGGGGGATTTACACGGTAGACAACCACATACTCTACCTTGGGTCAGAGGCAGATAGCAGGAAGTTGGTGATGCCATCTACCTGTAGACCACTTGTTCTCAACCTTGCACATCCAGTTCCATGGGCAGGTCATCTAGGGCAACATAAGACCTATCTTAGGCTAGGCTCCCGTTTCTTTTGGCCCTCCATGTATACTGATGTACAAACATACTGCAAATCATGCCCCACGTGCCGTCCGTAGGTCTGACCGGGCTCCTCTATGTTCACTGCCAGTTATCTCTACCCCATTCAAGAGAATTGCAATGGACATTATTGGACCCTTGGAGAAGAGTAGCGCAGGTTACAAGTATATATTGATGATCTGTGACTATGCCACCCGGTTCCCAGAAGCCTTCCCACTCCGTTCCATAACCACTCCAAAAATAATCAGTGCTCTTGTTCAGCTCTTCTCTCGTGTAGGAATACCAGATGAAATCCTGACGGACCAAGGGACAAACTTCACCTCGCGACTGATGGTTCAACTCCACCAACAGCTGGGCATTAAAGGCTTGAGGACCACTCCCTACCATCCACAAACGGATGGGCTCGTAGAGAGATTCAATCAAACGCTCAAGAACATGCTGAGGAAGTTTGTGGCTGACACTGGTAAAGACTGGGATAAGTGGTTACCCTTTCTGCTTTTTGCTTACAGGGAGGTGCCTCAGGCATCGACAGGTTTCTCGCCATTCAAACTCCTCTATGGATGGCCTGTGCAGGGACCACTGGACCTGCTGAAGAAGTGCTGGGAAGGTCCCCCAGTAGCTACCTCAGGACAGGGGATTGTCCAGTATGTCCTCCAGATGCGAGACAGGTTGGAGCGGTACCGAGAGGAAGTTAGGGCAAACCTTCAGCAAGCCCAGAAGGCCCAGAAGAGAGGTTATGACCAGCACGCTCGCCACAGAGAGTTTGAGCCAGGACAGAAAGTCCTGCTCCTCCTTCCCTCGTCTACCAGCAAGCTCCTTGCGCAATGGCAAGGACCGTACCTAATCGGGAGGAAGATGGGCCCGGTGACCTACGAGGTGCTGCACCCCGACAAGGGTAAGAAGAAGCAAACCTATCGTGAACCTTCTCAAGGCCTGGGAGGAGAAAGAGGAACTCTCCAAGGGAAAGTCCTTTCTGTCCGCAGAGTAGAAGAAGAGGATGAGTCGGATGGAGTCACAGAGGCATGAAAAGAATGAGCAGAAGTCATACTGGCTCACCTGGAAGAAGACAAGCAAGATGAACTGAAGCAGCTGTTTGGCAAGTATCCAGCCCTCTTCAGTCAGAGACCAGCAAGAACCAAAGTCCTAGAACACGTCATTCGTTTGAAGCCTGGCCAGAACCCTGTCCGCCAGCATCCTTACCGTGTGCCTGAGAGGCTGGTAGTAGCCCTCAAGGAAGAGGTCCACACCATGATAGAAATGGATGTTGTCGAGCCATCTTCAAGTGAATGGAGCAGCCCTATTGTCATTGTCCCAAAGAAGGATGGCTCTTCGCGCGTCTGCATGGACTCCCGTAAGGTGAATGCTACCTCCCAGTTTGATGCCTATCTCATGCCCCGCATTGACGACTTACTGGAGAGAATAGGTAGAGCTCATTACATCACCACATTGGATCTCTGCAAAGGGTACTGGCAGGTGCCCCTGGATCAACAATCCAAGGCCTACACTGCATTCCGGACGCCGATGGGCCTGTTCCAGTTCAAGGTCATGCCGTTTGGCCTTCATGGGGCCCCTGCGACGTTCCAGAGGCTGATGGACAAGGTCCTCCAGGACTGTGAGGATTACTGTGCTGCTTACTTGGACGACGTGGTGATCTACAGCCACTCCTGGGAGGAGTACATATAGCATCTTAGCAGAGTCCTGGGGAAGATCCATGATGCAGGCCTTACGCTTAACCTCCTGAAGTGTGAGTGGGCGAAACAGGAGACAAAGTACCTGGGTTACCAGCTGGGTAAGGGGGAAGTTCGGCCTCAGGTGGACAAAGTGGAGTCCATCAGGAACAGCCCTCAACCCAGAACCAAGACACAGGTGAAGTCCTTCCTAGGTCTGGCAGGGTGGTACCGGAGATTAATTCCGCAGTTTTCGACCATCGCTGTCCCTCTGACCAACCTCACTTCAAAGGTGGCCAGCAACCCTGTGAAGTGGACTGAGGAGTGTGAGGAAGCCTTCATGATACTGAAAAAACGACTGTGCTCATTCCCTGTTCTCTAGACCCCTGATTTTCGGAAGAGGTTTCTCGTGCAGGTGGACGCTTCGGCTGTTGGAATTGGAGCTGTACTGGCCCAAGGGGAGCCAGGAGAAGAGCTTCCTGTGCTGTACCTGAGTCGGAAGCTGTTGCCAAGGGAAACAAGGTATTCTACAATCGAGAAGGAGTGCCTGGCTATAAAGTGGGCCCTAGATAGCTTCCGTTACTACCTTCTTAGGAGGGAATTTGACCTGCACACGGACCACAGAGTACTGACCTGGATCCAGACCATGAAGGACCGGAATTCTCGTGTGACCAGGTGGTATCTGGAGCTCCAGCCCTTCAGGTTATGTGTCCGTCACAAGGCAGGAAAAGAGAACGTCACGGCGGACTACCTATCAAGGCTCCCGAACCTGGTTGCTTAAGGAGAGGAGGAAGGTAATGTGACGTAGAAGTCCGTCACTGGCCGCGGGCAGCATTTGGTTCTTTAACGCACGCACACATTCATCACTCCTCCCTGCTCCGTTATAAGATAAGTTAACAAAGGCATTTTGGATCGAGCTGTGGATGGGGTAGCATTGTTTTTAGCTGTCCCATAAGGTAGACGTTTGATGGCAGTACTGTTGTTTTTGTTCCGTAATCACTTTGTAAATAAACACCTTTGCACAGAAGAACTTTTGCGGCTCCGCCATCTTTTTATTTTGATAGAGGTTAGGTTTTCCAGTTTAGCCTTCTGGCATACTCTACGTGACATATTGCCACAACTTTGGAAGTATGCTTGGGGTCATTGTCCATTTGGAAGACCCATTTGTGACAAAGCTTTAACTTCCTGACTGATGTCTTGAGACATTGCTTCAAAATATCCACATAATTTTCTTTCCTCATGATGCCATCTATTTTTTGAAGTGCACCAGTCCCTCCTGCAGCAAAGCACCCCCACAACATGATGCTGCCACCCATGTGTTTCACGGTTGGGATGGTGTTCTTTGACTTGCAAGCCTTCCCATTTTTTTCTCCAAATATAACGATGGTCATTATGGCCAAACAGTTCTATTTTTGTATCATCAGACCAGAGGACATTTCTCCAAAAATTACGATCTTTGTCCCCACGTGCAGTTGCAAACCGTAGTCTGGCTTTTTTATGGTGTTTTTGGAGCAGTGGCTTCTTCCTTTCTGAGCGGCCTTTCAGGTTATGTCGACATAGTAAAACGAGTCCTGTGGATATAGATGTTTTTGTACCAGTTTCCTCCAGCATCTTCACATGGTCCTTTGCTGTTGTTCCGGGATTGATTTGCAATTTTTGCACCAAAGTACGTTCATCTTTAGGAGACAGAACGTGTCTCCTTCCTGAGTGGTATGACGGCTGCGTGGTCCCATGGTGTTTATACTTGCATACTATTGTTTGTACAGATGAAGGTGGTACCTTCAGGCGTTTGGAAATTGCTTCCAAGGATGAACCAGACTTGTGGAGGTCTTGGCTGATTTATTTTGATTTTCCCATGATGTCAAGTAAAGAGGCACTGAGTTTGAAGGTATGCCTTGAAATGCATCCACAGGTAGACCTCCAATTGACTTAAATTATGTCAATTAGCCTATCAGAAGCTTCTAAAGCCATGACATCATTTTCTGGAATTTTCCAAGCTGTTTAAAGGCACAGTCAATTTAGCGTATGTAAACTGCTGACCCACTGGAATTGTGATTCAGTGAAATAATCTGTCTGTAAACAATTGTTGGAAAAAATACTTGTGTCATGCACAAAGTAGATGTCCTAACTGACTTGCCAAAACTATAGTTTGTTAAAACTTCTTAGGGATAGCCCCCCTTTTTTCAACTTTCGCCTAAATGACATACCCAAATCTAACTGCCTGTAGCTCATGCCCTGAAGCAAGGATATGCATATTCTTGGTACCATTTAAAAGGAAAAACTTTTAAGTTTATGTGAATTGAATGTAGGAGAATATAACACAATAGTTCTGGTAGAAGAAAATACAAATAAATAACCAACTGTTTTTTTACCTCCATCTTTGAAATGCAAGGGAAAGGCCACTGTTATAGCCATCACTCTGGTTGTAATTACGATAGTGTCCACAAGATGGCAGCAGTGTGCGCGCAAAGTTTCAGATGGATAACTTGGAGTAAGAGTGATCCCCAAGACTGTTAGTGAGAAGTCCCCAGGTACATTTGGCAAATTTTGGGAAAAAAAATCATTTTTCTGCAAGAATATTGTCAAATCTGTATACTTGGACTTTGATTTAGCTTTTCAAGTATTAGTAGCCATATTATTAGTTCAACATTTGCAAAACAACCAGTTTTCATAACTTCATAATTCTGAATATCCTTATAATTTTTGTCCAAAATGAAAAGGCATGCTGTCGGACAAGGTTAGTACCTACATTTTACGACATATACATATACAAGCCCAGCTCATTGGCTATCTAGCTAGCTTTGTTTGACCCAGATTGGTGCTTATTTGACAAAGATACATTAGTTCAAGTGATGGCCGCCCGCGTCATTGGCGTGCCATGAAGGTGATGCTCTCTGACCAAATATGGTGTTCTATAGGATATACTACACCCCTAATGAAATGGTGAAGTCTTGTTACCTTCTAGGATCTCTGAGGAATAGATACGAACGTGATTTGACTCGTTCAAACAACGTTTAGGGTGAGATTTCACCGATTCTTTTCTTTGTATTTCCACTCGTTCAATTTGCAAAATCGATCGTGTGTGCTATATGGACCTTTTTAGGATATGAAAAATGATTTTATCTAACAAAACGACACTTCATGTTATCTCTGGGACCCTTTGGATGATAACTCAGAGCAAGATTTCAGAATGTAAGTTCACATTTCACCTTCAGAAGTGAATATATCAAACCTATTGTGTTCAAAAAAGTGTTTTGTTGTTAGGCGCTCTCCTCAAACAATAGCATGGCATTTCTTTGCAGTAATAGCTACTGTAAATTGGACAGTGCAGTTATATTAACAAAAATGTAAGCTTTCAGCCGATATAAGACACAGATATAAGATGTGCCGACGTTTGTTGTTTCTCTAAAATCTGCGATCTTGATAACGCACTGCATGATTTACAACTGTCCCGTTGACGGAACGCCGATCCTTATTTAACAAGACATTTGAGGAGTGGTTGAAAAAAAAGTTTTAATGACTCCAACCTATGTGTATGTAAACTTCTGACTTCAACTGTAGATGTCTATGTGATTTGCATTTGGGGGTTATTGAACTGTCTTTGGTAGATGTCTATGTGATTTACATTTGGGGGGGTATTGCATTACAATACCCCTCAAATCAGAATTAGCCTAATTCCTCTGCCTTAACCAATGAAAAATAGCCTTCATTAAATATATCCTAAATAAGAGTCAGGACTATCACATGATAAATATCTGTGTAATTAAAATAGGTAAAATATAAATTAGCCTAATTTCTCAGCGCATTTCCAGTAGGAATGATGGTACTACAAATTGCGGATGAAGATAGTTATTGCTTTCTGAACTTCTGCTCTTAGCTCTGACTCCTATAGAGATGTGTAAAAAAAAAAAAAAAGTTACGTGGACAAATTTGTGGATATTTTCATAATAATCAGGGATCAGAAACAACCATACGCTGAGTATACAACATATTAAGAACACCTGCTCTTTCCCTGACTTAGCTTTCACCTGATCAGTCTACGATTCCTTATTGATGGCATCTGTTAAATCCACTCCAATCAGTGTAAAATAAGGATTTTGAAGCATTGAGACGTGGATTGTGCACGTGTGCCATTCAGAGGGTGAATAGGCAACACAAAAGATTGAAGTGCCTTTGAACGGCGTATGACAGGCGCACTGGTTTGCACAAGTTGTGTCAAGAACTGCAACGCTGCTGGGTTTTTCACGCTCAACAGTTTCCTGTCTGTATCACGAATACATACGGGAACCTGCATCCCTGTATAACGCTATTGACACCTTGTATAGTCGTGGCCATAAGTTTTGAGAATTACACAAATGTTAATTTTCACAAAGTCTGCTGCCTCAGTTTGTATGATGACAATTTGCATATACTCCAGAATGTTATGAAGAGTGATCAGATGAATTGCAATTAATTGCAAAGTCCCTCTTTGCCATGCAAATGAACTGAATCCCCCAAAATCATTTCCACTGCATTTCAGCCCTGACACAAAAGGACCAGCTGACATCATGTCAGTGATTCTCTCGTTAACACAGGTGTGAGTGTTGACGAGGACAAGACTGGAGATCACTCTGTCATGCTGATTGAGAAAGAATTAACAGACTGGAAGCTTCAAGAGGAGGGTGGTGCTTGGAATCATTGTTCTTCCTCTGTCAACCATGGTTACCTGCAAGGAAACACGTGCCGTCATCATTGCTTTGCACATAAAGGGCTTCACAGGCAAGGATATTGCTGCCAGTAAGATTGCACTTAAATCAACCATTTATCGGATCATCAAGAACTTCAAGGAGAGCGGTTCAATTGTTGTGAAGAAGGCTTCAGGGCGCCCAAGAAAGTCCAGCAAGCGCCAGGACCGTCTCCTAAAGTTGATTCAGCAGCGGGATCAGGGCACCACCAGTACAGCATCTGCACGCACAGTGAGGCGAAGACTTTTGGAGGATGGCCTGGTGTCAAGAAGGGCAGCAAAGAAGCCACTTCTCTCCAGGAAAAACATCAGGGACAGACTGATATTCTGCAAAAGGTACAGGGATTGGACTGTTGAGGACTGGGGTGAAGTCATTTTCTCTGATGAATCCCCTTTCCGATTGTTTGGGGCATCTGTAAAAAATCTTGTCCGGAGAAGACAAGGTGAGCGCTACCATCAGTCCTATGTCATGCCAACAGTAAAGCATCCTGAGACCATTCATGTGTGGGGTTGCTTCTCAGCCAAGGGAGTGGGCTCACTCACAATTTTGCCTAATAACACAGCCATGAATAAAGAATGGTACCAACACATCCTCCAAGAGCAACTTCTCCCAACCATCAAGGAACAGTTTGGTGACGAACAATGCCTTTTCCAGCATGATGGAGCACCTTGGCAAAAGTGATAACTAAGTGGCTCGGGGAACAAAACATCGATATTTTGGGTCCATGGCCAGGAAACTCCCCAGACCTTAATCCCATTGAGAACTTGTGCTCAATCCTCAAGACGAACAAAAACCCACAAACTCCAAGCATTGATTATGCAAGAATGGGCTGCCATCAGTCAGGATGTGGCCCAGAAGTTAATAGACAGCATGCCAGGGAAGATTGCAGAGGTCTTGAAAAAGAAGGGTCAACACTGCAAGTATTGACTCTTTGCATCAACTTCATGTAATTGTCAATAAAAGCCTTTGACACTTATGAAATGCTTGTAATTATATTTCGGTATTCCATAGTAACATCTGACAAAAATATCTAAAGACACTGAGGCAGCAGACTTTGTGAAAATTAATATTTGTCATTCTCAACTTTTGGCCACAACTGTAGAGTCCATGCCCCGACGAATATTGCAACTCAATATTAGGAATGTGTTCCTAATGTTTGGTATACTTGTATTTTTACTAGCTATGGAATAACCCATTGATGATCAAGTGGCGCTGTAATCTGTTCAGAATCTAAATGGATACATGCCATATTATAGTGGGTTTCCAACTAGGGCTGGGAATTGCCGGGGACCTCACAATACGATATTATCACTACTTTGGCGCTGATACGATTCGCGTTGCGATTCAATGCTGTGACAAGAGACGGCCTTGAACATTTGTTTTGATCAGTCATGGAAATAAAAGTGCTGAAAACAAATTGGCTCCCTATTTCAAAAGAAGTTGGAGAACAAGCTATGAATAGTGCTGAGCCATTAACTGAAAGGTTGGTTATTTTTTATTTTTTTAAGAACTCATTGACCAACATCCGTTCAATTATTTGAATTCCATTTTGTGAGGGTTTTTTCTGTGCGCTCATGAGTTTCTGTGAGTTTCTCTAGAGAGAAATCATATCCAGCCCAAACTGTGCGATGTAGCAGGGAGTAGTAGTTTCCAACAGGACAATATTCTAGATAGTTTAGCTCATAAAACGTGGTAATTGATTACAATGACCATAATCCATTGCACATCTACTTGTCCGGTCTGTTTCTTTTACACCTGCTATGGAACAGAGAAGAATGTGTGATTGTGAGGGGATATAGAGAGCAGCTGTTTCTTCCCGAGGTATCTCTACCTGAAAATACATGATCTAAGTGATTGATAGTTGGTATTCAGCAGTCATAAAAGTATTCCTTATTTACTTTAAAGAACTACAAAATAGTGATTTGTCAGACAGCATAGGCAGCAGCTCTGTTGAGATGAGAAGACATGGAATTAAATGTTAAAATAATCAAATAATATACACCTGACATTTTTTATTAAAGTAAGGTGAATAAATTGTTATTGAACCTTTATTTAACTAGGCAAGTCACTACTAAGCAGTAATTGGCAGTTACAACCATCATGGGACTTTTTTTATTATTAGTTTTATTCTGTGTTACAGCATTCAACCCACATAATGCATAGTGCAAATAATCGAAACCGGAATCGAAAACCGTGATAACAAACCTAACCGAAACTGACCCCCCCCCCCCCCCTGAAAAAGCACTAATTGCTCATCACTAGCTATGAAGTTTTGATGCAGTTACAGCCAAGTAGCGCAAAAATAATATTACAATATTGTCAAAACGATACGATGTATCATCAAAAATAATATCCCAACATGTAACTGTATCGATTTTATTTTTTCCCCATCACTATTCCAAACCCTGTCCAGTGTCCACCTGTGATCTGTGGCTGTTTTAGAAAAGGCAATATGCAGGCTTTTTATTTGTTTTTCTTTTGTGTCTATACACTGACTTTTCCCCATCCTCCATGTGTGCTGATGAATTGCAGCTGGGATGATGTTCCCTGGGTTTTTATGCAAGTCAATGAAATGTGAAATGCCTGCTAATCAGTTAATGGTAGCCCTTACTTTCTGCCAATTGTTACATCAACGGATGATGTTTCTGCAAATCTGAAGCCATTTAGTGGGAACAGTCTGAACTGTCTCAGATGAGGAAGGGAAACGGGAAGAACCTCCAGTCAATGTGCAGTATGTTGAAAAAGAAGATTAGCAGCATTACTATACAGTTATTCCATTGTGTTAGTAGTCACATGTAAAAGCACATGAGAAAATGATGAGGCTTGAAGACAGACTACCATCCTCTGGCCACACCCAGACCGTCAAATGTTAACACACAATGTTCTCTTTTGCTCTTAATTGGTTTGACCCTACAATATTCATTTTAGCAGTGGTAATAATATTGTTGCTGTATCAAATTCATTGATTAGCCTATTCTAGAAGAGGGTGTCATCCACACCATCAGGAAATGATTATACAAATTAGGCCTATGACAGGGTTGTGGGGGATGGGAAGGCAGCAGATAGTCAGTGAATGACTGGGGTGTTATATTTCTGTATTGATTGCCTCATTTTCTGATGACCCCAGTGCTCCCTCTCCCACTCATAATCCCCAACCTTACATGTGGTGGGCTGGCCGGATGGAGCCTTGGTTTTACTGGAAGTGCACTTAGCCCTGTTGCAGGATTTAACAAGGCCTTTTTAGCTGGACTCAGTTGAGTGCGTGGGCCAGACACAGTGGGAAGTGGCTGGCCTTCTACTGTTCTGTCTGTTTATCCTCCCCCTCCACTGTGCATACCTTTGCATTCCTGTCCATTTTTTCAAATGACAGTTTTCATGGAACATTTATTTAGAGAAACTGTGTGACCTTGCTGTATGAAGCCAGTATTACTCTCACATTACTGGTGTCTCGTGTTAACCTTACGGGCAGGGAGCATCTGTAGAGTTGAGTCAAGCTACAATAAAAAGCTATTGAAGATCTATCATCAAACTGTTGGACAATGAAATTCACTTTTCTTCAAATATCCTATGTTACAAACTGTGTGCCTTGATTGCTAAGTAATCTTTTATAACTAGTCTATGGATTGCCACCCTTTTCAGCTATTTATTAGTCACGACATTTAGGCTAGGCCAGGAGATGATACTTGTATGTGGTAGCCTATGTGCAGTCAGTGGAACTGAATGGTATTTTCCCTATTGTCTGCACTGCATTCATAGCTTAGTCTTTTCAGTAGCCTAGGCACTGGTAATAATATTGTGGTATTCTTTACATTGAGTGTGATTGCACTGTGTAGTACTGTATGTTCAAGTGCTCAAAGGGAAGCTTAAGAAGACAAAGGAAATGCTGGATGCTGATGAGGCGTAGCCGCTCTTATCTCGATGTGGGCGGCTCACAGAGAGGAATTGGGGTGTGAATGATGTCTGTAGTATATTTGGGTGGTAATGCATATGATTTCCCGCATTTACATTTAAGGTATGTATATAGCCTACTGTGTTTTATTTTTTACATTTGTTATATTTGTATGTGTTGAGGCATGGCTCACATCAGTGAGGATGGAGATAAAGAAGGAATGCGAGTGAGAAAGGGGTGATAGAAATATCCAAGAGAAAGATAGAGAAAATGGACAGAATTAAACTGAAATGAAGATCGAATAGAGGCGAGAAAGACATGGAAAGAGAGCTGGATCACAGTCGAATGATAAAATGGCGAAAAGGAGAAGTGTCTTTCTCTCTTTCCCAGTTTTTCAATTCCATATTTTGCTTTCTCTCCCTCCCCCTCTTTCTCTCCCTCCCCCATCTTTCTCTGAGAGCAGCTATAGTGATGGCATGTATTCTCTGGACAGTCTGATAAGCAAGCGCAGCTGCTGCTACAGCAGACTTTGGTTAAATAGCTTCACATGTGCAGCATGTCTGGTCTGTGCAGCTGTGTACTCTGTATGCCCCCCTGAGAAGCCACTGCACCCTTCTCATTAACTAAACATGACTCCTTAAGAGGATTATTAGCCCAATTTCTGGACAGGATGTCGGAAGCCATCAGCAGAGGGGAGAAAAACCATTACCATAATTGCATTGCGCTAGGGGAGGAGGAAAAGGGGAAGGATGCATAGATGTATAAAAAAAAAAGGAAGAAATGAGTGGCACTGAGAGAAGAGGACGGTAGGGATGCTGGAAAGAAGCAGGCGGCAGGGGAGGATCTGCTGATAGAGAGAGGAAGGCCTGTGAGGTTGAGCAATTACTCCTCCTTGATCCCCCCCCTGCGTCTGAGGGCTGACTTGGTATAGTCCTCCAACAATAAAACAGCCTACAGTAACCCTTCATGTGGCACATCTCTGGGTTCACACCGGTGGCCCACATTGGGTGAGGAAGGTGCAGCGTCTGCGATGCGGGCCTGTCAGAGGATGGTCCGAAAACGCCCCAGAATGGCGCCGGCTCAGTTCTTCAGATGGAGACAGGGCAGTGTGTTTAGTGTCAGGCATAGGTCTGTCTACGCCTGGCTAACTGCACCTCTCCTCTCTCTCTCTCCCTGCCTGGCAGGCTGAGCCACAGCATGAGTGAGTATTGCCTCCACACACAGACACTCTGCGTTTGTACATCTGCTCTGTCTCTGTCACGATCTGTCTGTCACCTTGTCACCTTCTCTTTCCTCTATCTCACTCTGTCACTATCTCTGTCTGTGACTATGAAGATGGTGGTGGTGGTCAGTTATATGAATGCTTATTCTCCACACAGGAAGTGGTGGCATAAGGGTGGGGTTTCACCTCCCCTGCTCCGCTCATTGTCAGAGTAAATGAAGATGCAGGTTTTCAGCTACTGACCCATCACACTTTTTTCTTTGTATCTCTGTGGAACTGCTGAGCATCAGTACATTACATGCAGAACTAAGGGAAAAGGATGAAACATAGAATTTAACATGTAAATCCAGATGCTAGAGAATTGATTTTAAGATGTTCTAGAATGCTTTCTGTGTGTGATGTTGTAACTATGTACAGACACAGTAAAATCACTATAATTTGTGAACCTTTAGACTGCTCGTTTGACTAAGCCCTGGGAAGAATTGTATGTATGTGCGCATGTATGTATGTGACACGAATCAGCACCGTGATATGGCCCATGTGTTACATGTACATTTATTCCTATACTGTCCTTTTTTTCTTGAGTTCTACTTTAGTGAACTATAGTGAATGTTTTCTGTTCTTGCAAAATCGTATGCAGTAAATACGCCACACAAATTTTGAGGGACAATGCAATTATGTAGGAGAAGGTTCTCGAGTCAGACCAGCTGGCTATATATGTTACATACTGCACATGTGTATTTGGCTGGATATATGCCATGAATAAAAGATCCAGGGAGTTTACAGCTTCTTTGTCCATTACTCAGGGAGTTTAGAACCTAAATATGAAATGATAGCCTAAAGTGTATGGTTTTTTAAATAAAAAAATGCGGATAAGTTCCCCCTCCCTTTTGACCCTTCACTTTCTGGAAACCATAGAATGAAACGCATAGCCTAATCTTGGTACTCTGTTATATTCTTCCACATAATGCCAGTTCACTAGGAAATGTATACATTTATTCAGATGTATTCTCTGTGTGTCTTGCTGTGTTTGGAGACATGACCTGAGCTCTCCTGGTATATAAATAGCTCCATTGTCAGCTCTTAGGGTGCAAACTGGGTAGAACCTGTTTCGTTTGGAGAGCAGAATCTCCTGAGGGGGGCGCTCCTTTCTCTCTGGCACAGACGATGGGAGGACCGAGCACAATGACTGAGCAAGAAATGTAATTGGCAAGATATAGCAGGAAATCTTCCTTTGATTTATCTTTTGAATAGAGCATAGGTACTGCTCTTATTGCTTGCGATACTGAAAAGCCTCAGCTTCCCCCTCCTTTCGCGCTCTCCGCACTGTTCATTTACACTTGTCATTTGACGGTCGGCTGCTGAAGTAATAAGTCAATGATAATTTATAGCTGTCAGTCAAGATGCGGACTGCTGCCACTCTGATGTCCGGTGATGTGATGGATTGGATAGACTGGGGCGAGGGTTTGAGCCTGTGGGGAAGGTTTGAGCCTGTGGCGAAGGGGGAGGGGCTGAGGCAGGGTGAGGTGGGGAGGGCTGGACGGGATGCTGCGCGGTCCGTCCTAGAGATGACAGGCGCCGAGACAGTCTGCAGGAAAAGGCCCATTATCTGAGAGAAGGGGATAGACTCCTATATATATATCATACTGACACCTGGAAAATACAAAATCCATTAGGCTTCGATTTGCTCTTTTCTTTTTTTCGCCAGTTCTACCATTTATTTACATTTTTTTCATATTTCTCTAGTATCTCCTAATGCTGGGCGAGGAAGTGTAAATGTGTGCCATTGTGATTTGCAGGCCTTAATCGCAGACTAAAGTATGACATTACCCTTTTCAGCTTTAAAAATGTCTTGTCTGCATTAAAGGGAATTCCACTCGAAAAGGCATGAGATTGTCTATTGGTTATTCCTCTGTATCAGACTTATGGAATATGGAAGGCAACGATAGGCTAAATTGTCAGATTTTTAATGCAAATAAATGTCCTCACATTGTAAAAGGGTGTGGCTGGCATTTAGCCTAGTTGTTAAAGCCAGTGTTCACTATCACAGAGAATGGGCGTAGTGAGAGAGTCAGCACAATGGATGTCAATCAGGGTATCTGTGTCATTGTGGCAGGCCTGTCACCACTGTGGTACCATTCATTCATGGGCTGGAATTTGGTTTCTTAACGATCTGCGATGGCTCTATGGACAATTCAGCACCACCATTTTTCATATAGTAGGCTATATCTTATTCTTAGCTTCTAACCCCACCCTGGTTTAGATGCATTGACCCCTCAACCACCGCCATCTTTTACATTGCTGTGTGTCTGGGTGGGTGAGTTTTTTTCCCCCCACCCCTCCCTCCCCTCTCGGGCTGGCTGGCTGCCTGGTGGCAACGTACAGCTCCACTACGAGGGCGGTTCTGCCTGTTCTGGGCACAACATTTTTCTCTTCGGACATCGGAAGGAGTGGAGGCTGATGTTTCTCTGTGCGTGCCAAAGTGTACATTAATTAGCTTACTCTATGTGAGATGGTGAGCACAGTCTACGTGCACCTACACAGCTGTGCAAATTTGCTCATGAATTAAACCCATGATTAACATGACAAAACAAGATGTCAATTTGAGTTCCTTGTATGTAGGAATTGCAATAGTAATGTCATTTTTTATTTTGGTACTGAAATGTAGGCTTGCTATATCACCATTTTGACCCCTTAAGGAAGTGAGACAGCAGACAGACGAACATTTTAGTCTCTTCAAGATGCATCCATCCGTCTCTTGTATATCATGTTAGCCAGTTGAATGTAGATGCTGATGAATCTCAGCCCACTGTGGAGTTTGTTCCCTAAGGTAGGAAATTGAAGATGGGATGATATGAGGACAAAGGGCCAGGTGCGGTGCGTCTAATCGACTGGTGCTCATCATCAGTCAGGCTTCGTTGAATTAGCTGTAAAATGACTTGAGATGGGCTCTGGGTTTGTGGGGATGGGATGGAGCATGAAAATGGCTTAACGCTTGACAAGATACGTAACAGGAGTTATTTTTGAGTGGTTAGAATGTCAGGTCAGGAGGAGGCTTCTACGGCTACTAAGAACATGCAGTTGCTATGCCCTGATTGCTGGCCTCCCATTTTTAGCACAGCGTTCATGATGATAGTTCTTCTCCTTAGTTAGCCCTTGCAGCTAGCATTTTGCAGGAGACCTGAATGTGTGGTCAAGTGGAATGTTGGTTAAAGCCATTCTAACCTCCAGCATTTCTGTCTTTCCAGGGGTTTCTGAAGAATGAGAGGGACAATGCGCTGCTCTCTGCAATCGAGGAGTCACGTCGCAGGGTAAGTGGCACTCTCTTGGCTGACTGGTTTGCCATGACCACACCCTCTCTGCACCCCATGTTCACATCTAATAATCCCATTTGGCTTTAACATACCTGGGGCCTCATTTATCAATATTGCGTTGAAACTATTCTAAAATAGTACTTACCGAAGGCAATTAGATTGTTCGTACACAGAAAAAGTGTGATTTGTCAAACAATCCTATGAGCATCATACGCACACTGGTAGGAGATCCATTGATAAATACCAATTGTTTGTAGCCTCAGTGCTGGTGCACAACCTAGGCTATTAGTATTTCGAAACGTCCCTAATTAACCATAGACAATCATCCCTTTAAAGCCTGTGGGAATATACAACGCTGTACCATGAACTGGCCTACAATGGCGCAACCCAAAAAAGCTAAGGGGAAAAAATAACTTTTCCGAGACTGAAATAGAGGTGCTAGTGTCAGAGATTGAATACAACCAAAATGTTTTATTTCACTCGCCCAGTTGTGGTTTGACCAGTAAAATTGAATACAGCTACGAAGAGAGAACTGTCCTAATGGTCCTAAGTTGCTTTAGCAATGGCAATATACTTCAAATGAGTAGGCAAAACTCACCAATAAGCCATTCATCCTCAACAGCACGAAGGCGTATAGACCAGCATTGCTGTTTTGCAAAATGAACGAGTCGTGCGTTCCACCTGGCCAACACATTCAGCAACGTTTTATTGCGTATCACGTGACCTGCACATTGAGTGCAAGCCTTTTCTGTTCACATAGTTTTAACTCATTTTGGGATGGCGCTTTTATGGCGATGTGGGTGCCGTCTCTTGCGCCGTTCGTATTTGGGAACCCATTGGTGGCGAAGAAACCCCTGTTGTGCTGTGGTTTATGGAAATTGTATGTTTCAGTTTGTATGTTATTGCATACAAAACATTGGTTCATCAAGGGATGTGAGATGCCGATAGGCAAGCTCTTGCTGAAAAGTGCCCGTTGCCAAAAACCTGAGGGTAGATAGCACTTTGATGTTCACCGGACTAGCCTTTCTAAATGGGTTTTAAATCCTCGCAAGGATCCTATAAGATTGGTTTTGGGAAACGATATCTGATGAGCCAATCTGTCGTTTCTGCAAAAATAATCCTACCTGTTTCCAAAAAACGCTCACTCTGCGAAATGCAGCGTGTGCTAAATCTTCCAACCGAGCAAAATCAGCCATCTTTCATTCCATTTCCCATTATCTCCGTCTTTTATAGTATTTCAGAAATAGTTTAAAATTCACGTGCCACTAATTTAACAAATTACTGTACTTTATAGGGATTATTATTGTAACAAATGCACTGATATGGTCACAATGAAAATACAATTAACTCTCACATATATTTTCCACATCCTACGCTTGACAAGCAGTTCCCTTATTCCACCACTGGTCATGGCTATGTGTACATTTATGCACCAGCTCAAGCAAACGTTCATATTGATAAATCTCACACTTTGCTAAGGTTTCCCTCCATGGCATCTTGACATACCAAATGTTCTCCTGAATAGGCTTTAGTTGCAATCTGTCTCGCACTTTTTAATAAAACGAATAAACCCATACCCTGTGTTGTCAATCATGACTTGCTCACCTTGTACCAATATAAACCCTTTGCCTATTATCTTTCTTAAATGGTTTCCTCTGCATGAGTTCAGACCAGGTTTAATTAGGAACAGTTCTAATTATCATCCACTGTCCCGGTGGGATTGAGATAGATAAGGTCTCTGGATTCTAATCGGTTCTTGGCTAAATCTGGACCAGCCATAAATGCAGACCCACTTTAGTGTCACAATCCCATCCCTCCACACACCCAGGCATCACAGGGCGTGAGCCACTTTGAAGAGCCTGCATAGTCCCAGATCTCACTTTTACTGTGTGGGGCCTCAGGATACCTGCATGGGTGATTGGAGGTGTTTATTGTGCACAGATAAAGAGCCTTCAGAAAGTATTCATACCCCTTGACTTATTGCACATTTTGTTGTGTTACAGCCTGAATAAAAACTATTTTGTTGTTTTTTCTCATTCATCTATACCCAATACCCCATAATGACAAAGTGAAAACATGTTTTTAGAAATGTTTACACATTTATTGCAAATTAAATACAGAAATATCTCATTTACATAAGTATTCACACTCCTGAGTCACTACATGTTAGAATCACATTTGGGAGCGATTACAGCTGTGAGTTTTGTTGGTTAAGTCTCTAAAGCGTTGCACACCTGGATTGGACAATATTTGCACATTATTCTTAAAACAATTCTTCAAGCTCTGTCAAGTTGGTTGTTGATCATTGCTAGACAGCAAAGTCTTTTCATAGATTTTCATGCTGATTTAAGTCAAAACTGTGAAGGCCACTCAAGAACATTTGTCTTGGAAAGCAACTCAAGTGTATATTTGGCCTTGTTGTAGGTTAATGACCTGCTGAAAGGTGAACTTGGAAAGCAGAACCAGGTTTTCCTCTAGGATTTTGCCTGTGCTTAGCTCTATTCCAATTATTTTTATCCTAAAAAACTCCCTAGTCCTTGCCGATGACAGGCATATCCATAACATGATGCAGCCACCACCATGCTTGAAAATATGAAGTGGTACTCAGTGATATGTTGTTGGATTTTACGCAAACATAACGCTTTGTATTCAGGACATAAAGTGAATTTCTTTGCCACATATTTGTAGTTTTACTTTAGTGCCTTATTGCAAACAGGATGCGTGTTTTGGAAAAATGTTATTCTGTACAGGCTTCCTTCTTTTCACTCTGTCATTTAGGTTAGTATTGTGGACTAACTACAATGTCGTTGATCCATCCTCAGAGTTTAATGGCTGTGATTGGAGAAAACTAACTGTTTTAAGTCACCATTGGCCTCTTGGTGAAATCGCTGAGCGGTTTCCTTCCTCTCTGGCAACTGAGTTAGGACGCCTGTATCTTTGTAGTGACTGGGTGTATTGATACACCATCCAAAGTGTAATTAATACCTTTGAAATGCTCAAGGGATATTCAATGTCTGCTTCTTTTTTTTTTACCCATCTGCCAATATGTGCCACCCTTTGCGAGGCATTGGGAAACCTCCCTGGCCTTTGGTTGAATCTGGGTTTGAAATTCACTGCTTGACCGAGGGACCTTAGAATTGTACGTATGTGTGGGGTAGAGAGATGAGGTAGTCATTTAAAAAAAATCTTGTTAAACACAATTGCACACAGTGAATCCATGCAACTTATTAAGTGACTTGTTAGGCACGTTTTTACACTTGAACGTATTTAGGCTTGCCATAACAAAAGGGTTGAATACTTATTGACTCAAGACATTTCAGCTTTTCATTATTTATTCATTTGCAATGATGTCTAAAAACATAATTCCACTTTGACATTATGGATGGGGTATTGTGTGTAGGCCAGTCGCACACAATCTCAATTTAACCCATTTTAAATTCAGGTTGTAACACAACAAAATGTGGAAGAAATCGAGGGGTGCGAATACTTTCTGAAGGAACTGTATCTCCCATGGCGAGAGTTTTTGCAGCGTTGGCTATTTTAAATAAATCATGTGCTTTGTAACCCATTTATGCAGCCTATCCTGGTTCTCTCAATTATTTCAAATTGGTCTGTCCAAATTAAATTTGTTCTCTCTCTCTCTTCGTACTTACGTGTTCTCTGTTCTTGTTCTCTGTCAGACGTTCCTCCTGGCAGAGGAGTACCACCGTGAGTCCATGCTGGTTCAGTGGGAGCAGGTGAAGCAGAGAGTACTGCACACCTTGCTGGGAGCAGGGGAAGATGCTCTGGATTTCAGCCAAGACGTAGAGGTCAGTGTCTCCATCTGATGTTTATCATTGTCCTATGAACCCTAAAGCACACATCCAGATATAATCTATATACATATAATATATGACTTTACCACATTGAGATAAATAACGCACTCATCAAAAATGTTTACTGACCCAGATGGATGTTGCAGAATTCAATAGGCCCCTCCCATTTGCGAGTATTTTCCTTAAATATTTTCTTTTTCAAAACATAAATGGCAAGCACTCCTGTTTTTAATAATGGATAATGATCCAGCACATTCAGTTGGGGTCTCCCACAATGTTATCAGTCTTTACCAAAGCAATGTTTGTTTTATGTTACTTTGTTTAGATAACCTTCAGGGCTCCAGATATTTAGCACAGTAGGAAAACTGCTGTGGTATTCACAATTTCCTAACTGTAGTTCTTACACATTGTCCTGTGGAGTGTGTGTGTGTGTGTTAGAGTTGATTTGGAGGGATTTGTCTTTCCCTGTGCTTATTGAATTATTAACCAACAGTTACATTTTAAATTTGTGACCTGCTGTTCACTCTCTATGACAGAAACACACTACCTACTGTGTTCAGTTGTTGCTGTCTATACTCTCTTCTCTTATAATGCCATGTCTCATACAGCATTTATACTGCCCTATACATGGAATATACATTTATACTTCCCTATACATGGAATATACATTTATACTGCCCTATACATGGAATGTACATTTATACTGCCCTATATATGGAATGTACATTTATACTGCCCTATACATGGAATATACATTTATACTGCCCTATACATGGAATATACATTTATACTTCCCTATACATGGAATATACATTTATACTGCCCTATACATGGAATATACATTTATACTGCCCTATACATGGAATGTACATTTATACTGCCCTATATATGGAATGTACATTTATACTGCCCTATACGTGGAATATACATTTATACTGCCCTATACATGGAATGTACATTTATACTGCCCTATACATGGAATGTACATTTATACTGCCCTATATATGGAATGTACATTTATACTGCCCTATATATGGAATGTACATTTATACTGCCCTATACATGGAATGTACATTTATACTGCCCTATACATGGAATGTACATTTATACTGCCCTATACATGGAATGTACATTTATACTGCCCTATACATGGAATGTACATTTATACTGCCCTATACATGGAATATACATTGTATGGGTGTGTCCCTTTTGTTCTCAAGAATACATGGTTGATCTGGATAAATGTTTATGCGTGTACGTGCGTGCATTTTATAATGCGTGTACATTCAACCGTGAGCTTAGTTCACAATGGCTTTCACGCTATATTGGTCACGACTACAATTATGAGCAACAAAGATTGAGGCTATAACCCTTCGTTTCTCTCGCCATCACATAACTACACACTTTTAGTCACAATTTTTTAGGTTTACCCTGTCCTCTCAGGGCAGCTTTCTATTTGACGTTCAGTGAAATGACTTGTCATGTATCGTCTCCCTGTCTGTTTGTGTTGCAGCCCAGCTTTGTGAGTGACGCAGGGACTCCTGGGCGGAGTGCTCTTGACAGCGTGGAGGTAGCCTATGGACGACAGGTTAGTAATTTGGCCTGACGCTGATTGCAGTGCAGCACCACTTAACGTGAGATACCTACAGTACATAGCAAAAAAAGGGAAGTGCAGTCTGCAATTAGTATCACTTAAAATGTTCAAAGATGTGAATCACCAAACCCGTTCTCTCTCGTGTATTTTATAAATTTCCCTATGTGACGATATTAGACTTTAATAGGCTGTAATACATCCAGTCAGCCTGGGGCTAAGTGCCCTGGAACCTTGTGGGCTGAAATGGATGCACAGCCTCAGTCAGGATGCAGCTGCACTGTAGTGCACTTCACTTCATAGTTATGGGGTCCTGCTAAACAAGGCAGCAATAGATCAAAGAATTGATTAGCTGGCAGAGCCAGGGCATGCTGGGTAATTTCTCTGCTCCACTGCACGGGGGTCGGACAGCCTGTCTCTATATCGTCCTCCCCAGTCACTCGATAAACACTGGAGTTTTAGTCCACTGGTTAAAGAGGACAGAATGTGTCGCCATATTGCCTGCGGTGTCATCATGCTGCTCTTTATGATCTTCTTTGATGACCTCCTGAACGTTTTCATCCTTTTTGTCCTGTTTTTCATCATCCATCACTTCTCTATGCGGTCATAGTGTTCCCTGGGGACGACTGGGACCGGGGCGCGGATCAGGGCCCCCTGGTCTTAGTGCTGAAACGGACAGCATTCAGTCTGTCAGTACCTGTCTGTCCTCTGACCCATCTGTAAGTGTTTCTCTGCTTTTGTTCCGCCTCAGATCTACCTCTTCAATGAGAAGATAGTGAACGGACACGTCCAGCCCAACCTGGGCGACCTCTGTGCCTCAGTGGTAGACAGCCTGGATGACAAGGTTAGCTTCACGGAACCATTCCACATTCCTTTGTGTCTGTCTACGTTTGTCTTCCGCTGGGTTGGTAAATTCTCCAATGGCCAGTTGTGGACATTTTGGATAACGAGTGTGTATATCTGAATGAGTATATATGTTTGTCTCTACAGAACGTGTCAGATATGTGGCTGATGGTGAAGCAGATGACAGACGTGCTGCTGGTCCCAGCCAAAGACACGCTGAAGAGCCGCACGTCTGTGGACATGAAGATGGCTTTCGTCACGCAGGCCCTGCAGTTCCTGGAGAACAGGTCAGGGGGGAGAGCCGTAGAATTAGAATGAGAACACTCCCTAAATGTATTGCGAAATACACATGTAGTTACCCCTCCACTAACGTTTCTCTTTGTCTTCCCTCTACGGCAGCTACAAGAACTACACCATGGTGACGGTGTTTGGGAACCTGCACCAGGCCCAGCTGGGCGGAGTCCCTGGCACCTATCAGCTGGTGTGCAGCTTCCTCAACATCAAACTACCAGGGCCTCTGCCAGGCATGCAGGTACTACTGCCCCCCGCACTGCAGCACATTCTGCTAGAAACGACATTAGCACTGTGCCCAGCCTTACTTACTAGTCCAGCCTTCCCTGGACTATTCCAGTTGGCGTTTTTACTAAGTGTGGTGTAGAGACATGCAGGTTAACTCTGCTGTGTGTGTGTGTTTATAATAGGATGGTGAGGTGGAGGGTCACCCAGTCTGGGCTCTGATCTACTACTGCCTGCGCTGTGGGGACCTGGGGGCTGCCATGCAGGTGGTGAACCGGGCTCAGCACCAGCTGGGAGACTTCAAGACCTGGTTCCAGGAATATATGAACAGCCCTGACAGACGGTAGGAACCTCACACATAATGTAACTCCGCTGTGTTAGTAAACTGTTCTAGGCTGATTAGCTTTCCATTTCACTTTCTCCTGGAATTTGACGTGCTGTAACAATATGGCTCAGAACACCAAAGCACCCGTGTGATTTCTTTGCTCATGAATCGAATCTAATCTCCTTAGTACTCATTTTCTCTCCATCTCTTACTGTCTACTGCTCTCTGTCTGACCTGTGCTGTGTCCTCTCCTCAGCTTGGCCCCTGCCACAGAGAACAAGCTGCGTCTCCACTACCGCAGAGTGCTGAGGAACAGCGCTGACCCCTACAAGAGGGCCGTCTACTGCCTCATTGGGAAGTGTGACATCGCAGACAACCATGGAGAGGTGGCCGACAAAACCGAGGACTACCTGTGGCTCAAGGTGCTTGCCTGATGACCACTCTGTAGAGTCAGGATATTAATATTTTACCACTGTACATGATACGTAGCGCTAGTTGGGGAGAATCTGGTCAAATAGGTAAATGAACCCTCACATTAACGTAGACCTGTCCCTTCCTCCATGCCCACAGCTCAACCAGGTGTGCTTCGATGAAGACGGCAGCAATGCTCCTCAGGACAGACTGACACTGGCCCAGCTACAGAAACAGCTTCTAGAGGACTATGGTGAGTTCAGAACACTTCTGGGTACATGACAGCCAGACTACTAATTTGAACAAAAATAGACCTTCAATACTAATTCTGTTCTAAGAGAGAATACTGTCTAGGACTGGAGGACTCTATTAAAGTAGAGTTGTGTAATATCACCACTTCTCAGTCCCCCCTGGGAACTGCTCTGCTCAGATAAAGGAGTGCTTCACTGTTCACTTTTAAGACTTAAACTTTTCTTAAGTTTTATCAGACATAAGGAGGCAAAGTTCTCCCACCTGGAGGATGAATCATGGCTTGTTATCTCGCTCATTTCCACACAGTGCAATAAAAGGTGACTGTGACTCATAGATAAGCTTGCTGCCTTTCAAAATGGGTGATGTATTCATGTTTACTTCCTACTTGGTTGAACATGAACTTTACTGAGAGGGATTAATGCAAGTTGATGACTAAGTAGTAGAAGTGGAATAGTTTTGGTTTGTTTGTAATTGTTTAGAATCTTTGTAATGCGGCGCAAATACATTTCTGACTTTATTAATATATATTCAATTAGCATGTTCTATTCCCTTTCCCATGATGTGAATGTGATCCTAATGATTTAGAGTTTATTTCTGTTCCTTATCTGCAGGAGAGTCCCACTTCTCAGCCATCCAGCAACCGTTCCTGTACTTCCAGGTGCTGTTCCTCACGGCCCAGTTTGAGGCTGCGGTGGCCTTCCTGTTCCGGGTGGAGCGTCTACGCAGTCATGCTGTTCACGTGGCTCTGGTTCTCTACGAGCTAGGGCTGCTGCTCAAGTCATCTGGACAGAGCGCACAACTGTGTACGTCAGGCTACGTGTTTGACTTGCTCTACATTTGCTTAATTTCTAGTCTCACACTTGTATTTCACACTTGTTTCTTATAGTTTTGAAGCTGATGGCTACTGATAAGTGAATGTTTTTCTACATTTCAGTGAGTCAGGAGGCTGGGGACCCCCCTATGGTCCGACGGCTCAACTTCATCCGTCTCCTCATGCTCTACACACGCAAGTTTGAGTCCACAGACCCCCGGGAAGCTCTACAGTACTTCTACTTCCTACGGTTCGTTAAGTTACATTGCAGCCATCCTCCTAAGAGATGCTGCTGTCAGTTGGAGAGACCTCTCCACCACTCCACTGTGTGTCAATAACACTTGGAGGCATGGCGGTATAAAGGGAAAATGAAGTCTTTGTTAGGGGATTTCTGGGTGATTGAAGAGATGAGGCCTCATGAATAAGCCAGTGGGCCATGAATCCAGTTCACCATGAATAATACAGAGGCTTTCACACATGCCCTTGGTTGGGTCATTTACTCTTTCTATTGGGGTTAAGAGAATTAAGCGTTTTGATTAGAGCCTTCAGACCTCTATTGTTAATTAAAAGCTGTAATGTGTATCAAATAGTTTTGTTTGAATATCAAATATGTGATTGTCTATCCTCTCTTCCTTTTGGGTACAGGAATGAAAAAAACAGCCAAGGAGAGAACATGTTTTTGTGCTGTGTTAGCGAGCTGGTGATTGAGAGTCGAGAGTTTGACATGCTTCTGGGAAGACTGGAAAAAGATGGCAGCAGGAAGGTAATGGTCACACCTTTGTTCTCACTCATGATAAATGTATGTTTTAAGAGAAGACTCTCGGTTCAAACCCCTCTTTAAATGTTATTCACTTCATTGTGCATAATGATCCATTTTGTGAAAGCAATCATGGTGCTGCTGATTTTTCCATTGTGCTCGCGGCACCCGGGAATGTGTATTCGGGCTGTTCAAAGAGTTGACTGTGCCTTGTGCTTCTCCCCCAGCCTGGAGTGATTGATAAATTTGCTGGAGACACGCGAGCCATTATCACAAAAGTGGCGCTGGAGGCAGAGAACAAGGGCCTGTTTGAGGAAGCAGTCAAACTGTATGAGCTGGCCAAGGTGAGCAGGGCTTTGGGTGGCAAACGTTGGGGTCAAGCAGTGTCAGTGGGTTTACTCTAGGTGAAGGAATGGGCCGAGTTGATAGAGACGAAGAGGAGAAAAAAATGAAATGTCTCCTCACATTTCTCTATTTTCCTCCTCTGATCTGTAGAATCCAGACAAGGTCCTAGAGCTGATGAACAGGCTGCTGAGTCCTGTTATTGCCCAAGTGGGCTCCACCCAGTCCAATAAGGAGAGACTGAAGAACACTGCTGTTGCCATCGCTGAGCGGTAACATCCTGGCATCATCTACATTCTGCATTACCACTGAAATTAGAACTTGTTTGACATTGCATCTTATAGGCTTACTGAAAGCAATTGTGTTAGAAAAGATGAGTGGACCGTTGAGGCTAAGTTCTCTAACTTCAGTGTGTGGTCTTGTTCTCTGTTTCAGGTACCGGACCCACGGTGTCGCTGGAGAGAAGTCTGTGGACAGCACCTTCTACCTGCTGCTGGATCTCATGACCTTCTTTGATGAGTACCATGTTGGTCACATAGACCAGGCCTACGATGTGAGTCTGACACCCAGGGCTTCCTGCCTGATGGCTTACAATGCTGTTTATTCAGATGGAACTGATAGTAGTTATGATGACCTCTTCTTTAACTGTCCCTAACCTCTCCCCTGTATCTCTCTCTCTATTTATGTCAGGTTATGGAGAGACTGAAGCTGGTCCCTCTGAGTCAGAACAGTGTGGAGGAGAGGGTCGCTGCATTCCGTAATTTCAGTGATGAGGTGAGATACTGCACTCTAATTACACTCAGTATGCAGCACCACACATCCAAAGTCTACATGTAATCTTTTATCCTTTAAAAAAAAAATATTGATTACATGCTCAGTAAACAACAGGTGTGGAGTAGCAATGAAATTGTTATTTATTGACCCTTCCCAACAATGCAGCGAGAAAGAAAATAGAGAAATTATAGAAAAGTAAAACAAATAATAGATACAAATGCTATATACAGTACCGAGTCGTTGTGCAGGGAGGTAATATGAGGTAATTGGTGGAGATATGTACATATAACTAGGAATAAAAGTGACAGATAGTAAATGGTAGTATCAGCGTATGTGATAAGTCAAAGTTAGTACAAAAGGGTCAATGCAGATAGTCCGGGTAGCTATTTGGTAAACTATTTAACAAACTATTTAGCAGTCTCATAGCTTGTGGGTAGAAGCTTTTCAGGGTCCTCCTGTTGGTTCCAGATGTAGTGCATCTTGACTGCTTGCCGTGCAGTAGCAGAGGGAACAGTTTATGACATGGGTGGCTGGAGTCTTTGAGCATTTGCAGGGCCTTCCTCTGACATCGCCTGCTATAGAGGTTCCGGACAGCATGGAGCTCGGCCCCAGTGATGTACTGGGCCGTAAGCACTGCCCTCTGTAGCACTTTGGATGCCAAGCAGTTGCCATACTAAGCGGTGATGCAGCCAGTCAAGATGCTCTCAATGGTGCAGATGTAGAACTTTTTGAGGACAACGGCCTGTTTGAGGAAGCATGAAACTAAATGAGCTGGCCAAGGTGAGCAGGGCTCTGGGTTGCAAAGGTCCCTGTCTTACCTCCAATGTCCTTTGCATGTTGTTCCAGGTCAGGCATAATTTGTCAGAGGTTCTCCTGGCCACCATGAACATCCTGTTCATGCAGTACAAACGTCTGAAGGGCGCCACAGCAGGAACCCCTGGTCGACCACAAAGATCCATGGAGGACAGAGACTCGGTGAGGAGATGGTGACCTCTCAGGGCAATACTGGCCATGGGATAAAAATGGAGGGACTTTATTAAGTCATTGAGGGACTTTTGGGGGCTATGTGTTGTGATGGACTGGGCAGTAGAGACATGCCTCTGCTCTATTATGTGTTATTTCATTGAATAATGAGTACTGCACCATCTTGTTTTGACACAGGGTTGATTTCACTGTCAACTCTACGATGTTAACATGCCCTTTTGGCATTTTCTGTGTTTGTCAACAGCAACTGCGCAGCCAGGCTCGAGCACTGATCACGTTTGCTGGGATTATCCCATACCGCATGGCAGGCGACACCAATGCCCGGCTGGTGCAGATGGAGGTCCTAATGAACTGACTCCAAAATACCCCAAAGCCCCAGCCATACCCATCCTTCTCATCAACTGTCTGATTTTTTTGGTGCATTTTTCCCATTTCTTTGTCTTTATGTTGCTCCATATTTGTATTTTTTCATAAATTGAAATAAAATGTCAGTTCAATTTAATTTCTTATGCATTCATTTCATTATAAACCCATTATTTGATTCATTTTAATTTAGTTTGGCAGTTTGCTTATTGTTTTTTCCATTCTTATCCATCATGGATGGTCATCTATAAAATGATTAGTGGAATGAGTACTACCTGGATTTCAAGAAAACACTGACAGAAATATTTTTACTCTTAGATTCATTTGGAATTATTGATTTTAAAATTAATTGTGGCTTTTGATATTATTTTATGGTAAAAGGGATAGTTAACATTTTTGGCAATGAAGCCCCCCCCCCCCCCCCCCAAAGTCAGATGAACTCATGGTGCTCAAACTGCAGGCAGAGACATAAAAATCGTATCCATGAGTATAGGAAATGTATGCACTCACTGTAAATCGTTCTGGATAAGAGCATCTGCTGAATGACTAAAATGTCAAATCTGACTGGGTAAGTAGAAAAAAGGGCTTGGTTGCCAAAATGTCAAACTATCCCTGAGACATGGCTGCCTATAGTCAAGAAGCAACAGGGAATTGTGAATCATTGCACTAGCCATAATCCAGTGGTCCAGGAGGAACAAAAGCTTGCAAAAAGTTTTAATTAAAGTATTCACAAGATGTGTGTTCTACGTTAAAATCCACCTCAACAGGCGATTTTTTTTTTTTATTTTTTTATTTTTTTATATATATATATTTTGAGAAATCATTGATAATGAGATTTTGTGGGTGCTAGAACGAAAATTCAACATCCACTGTATACTCTTCGTTGATGGAACGGCACACAGAGACAAAATCTATCCCTGCTGGTGGCTTTCTATTAGGAATTACATGATAATGATATGTCTCTTTGCTACTAGTCATACTGGATTGATTGCCTTAGAAAGGCCAATATGTTTCTTTGGATAACATTATTTTTTTATGACTGATAATATCACAGCAGCTGAAGAAATGACACAGTGTAGGTAATAACTGAATTGAAAGAACATTGTGTTGGGCTTTGTCATGTGTGACACTGCTGCACTTATTGACAGATGGTTAGAAGGGAAGGAAATGCCCTGAGAGAACACAGAAGGGAGTCTTTGCTTCACTTGGCTGCACTAGATTGTTGAAGCTGTTCCCTCTCAAACTTAACCCATTGTCACCACAGGGGACTTGTGTTCATTATGGAGAGAATCAAACTTGACTGTGCATGCTCTTTTACTGTAGTGCTTTAACTTTTCACTCACAGCCCTTCCCATCATCATTGGATCTGTGCTGGAGTTAGTTACCACCTCGGACTATGATCCTCTTTCCTTTGTTATTGAGACGGTGCTTTTACTTTGCACCACATCACAACCTGCTCTAGTGAAGATCAGTCTCTGTGTCGAGAAGACATGGACTGGGAGCTCCCTCTGCCACAGTTTATCCATTCTAAGGTGTGTGTGCTGCAGCTGGTGTTGTGAATCAGGCCGATGCCACACACCCACTATAACCCGGCTATTTCACAACACCAGGGTGGCACTGCACCACTGCCAACGAGACGCCAAGGGCAAGCAACAAGCAGCTTTGAGGAGCCGAAGATCACATTACCTACTAGAGTACCTACAGTTCATTTGATGAAATGTCTGCTGTGATTTTGATTTCAATGACATGTACAAGTATTTGATTCAATGTGTTTTTACTTAATTTTGTGTCAGATTTAGCAATACAATTATGCCCCTATGAGGCAAAAACACTATACTTTGGGAGATTCCAGGAGGAGTTTGATCATTTGTTAAAAAGATATGTTTTCAGGATATAATTCCTTTTAAAAAGTTATATTTTGGAGCAAATGCAGTCAGGGGGATCAAGAGTTTTGAATAGTGATGTTTCTGTACCAGGACTTGTCTGCAGTGTCAGCTGTATTGTAGTATGCTCAACTGTGCAAGTTAATGAGAAACTCGATGAAAGGACTGCTGGCACAACATCCCACTGTGCACACCTTTGTTGAATCAACGTTGTTTCAATGTCATTTGTCAACGTATTGTGACGTGGGAAATACATTGGATTTGAAAAAAGTCATCAACCAGTACCTGTGTACAGTATTGGGTGAACAATCCGTGTAGTTTTTGGCCAATTAATATTTCCTATTAGATGACAAGATAAAAAACGAGTAAAGGGATGTTCCTCATTTATTTTATTTGAATCTGAAATCAAACAACACATAAACGGTTTGTTTTGTGTTTTTTGTTGTCTAAAGGAAATGTTAAATAAAGATAAACGGAATAATGATTTGATTATTCAAATGTCTTTTTAATGGTCGGTTCTGGTTCAACCCATGCACTGTATGTTTTGGAAAATTGGTGTCTTCCTGACAACACAGACAATTATAAATGGGTCTTTCTTTGTTTTATGCAGATATAATGGCTATTTATATATATAAAAAAATGTTTCTCATTCCAATCATTTGATTATTGACTGTCACTGTAGTGGGTCATGTGACCAGTCCTGAGTCCAAAATTGGCCTAGGTCAGTGAAACAATTACTTCCACAACTTTTACAACCCTAACGACTAACATGTAACCTACATAATTGTGGATAGGCGCTATAACATGCCACCGATCACCACAAGCTTCAGTGTCTACGAACTTAGACAACATGACCACAAGGGCAGTCAGCCACGGTGCTGTGAAATTCATGCGTCTTGACCAATGATCTATACAGTGGTCATGACCCATGGAGATTCAGTTTTTAGTTTTGCCTATGTCAGGATCTGGCCATTTGTGATGAGCATAATAACGACATCAATAATAAGGTATGAAATAAACTCTGACCACGGACCTATAGTGCTTTGAAACTCCAATGAGCAACTGTGTGGAAAGATCAGGGCCCGGTTTCACAAAATCATATTGGTTCATCGCTAGAATGGTTCTCACGATTAACTAAGCCTTAAAATGTTTTTGGCAAACCAAGCCCTGTGCCTCGTTTTCCAGAGCCATCGTATAGCGTTCAAATCTTCGTTAGAACCATCTTACGATGTATCTTTAGCAGCCGAGGTGTTTCCCTGAGCCTTCGTTAGTAACGTGGCTCTTAAAACCCTTGCACACCTACAACCACTTATAGAGCAGCCAAAGTGCACGGTTAGGCTGAATCTTGTCAGTACAAATTTGAACCACCCGGAACACTATAAACGCCAAGCCATTGTCAGAGGAACAACAATAATACAGCATATGGCTGCTATTCAGCAGATTGTTGCTCTCCGAGATAACCGGCGGTGCCGGTTGGTGTATTTAAATGCGCTTATTCTCAACAAACTGAGCCCATTGCAGTCTCAATGATGGGGCAGAAATACAGGGTCCCACGAGACGAGATACTCAGACTGCTCAACCTTGTTTCTCCTTCAAGCAGGTAGAGTTTTCTCCAGGTCCTTCGTGATGGACACATCATCATAACATTAAAAAAAATAAACAAGATGTGTGCAATAGAGGTTTAGTTACTGTATATATACTGAACAAAAATATAAACACAACATTCTTTAATACAGTTCATATAACTGGGAATGCAGATATGCATATGTTGGTCACAGATACATAAAAAAAGGTAGGGGCATGGATCAGAAAAACCATCAGTATCTGGTGAGACCACCATTTGCATGACCTTTGCATAGCGTTGATCAGGCTGTTGATTGTGGCCTGTGGAATGTTGTCCCACTTCAATGGCTGTGTGAAGTTGCTGAATATTGGCGGAACTAGAACACACTGTCGTACACGTCAATCCAGAGCATCCCAAACATGCTCAATGGGTGACATGTCTGGTGAGAATACAGGCCATGGAAGAACTGGGACATTTTCAGATTCCAGGAATTGTGTACAGATACTTGCAACATGGGGCAGTGCATTATCATGCTGAAATATGAGGTGATGGCTGCGGATGAATGGCATGACAATGGGGCTCAGGATCTCGTCACGGTATCTTTATACGTTCAAATTGTCATTGAGAAAATGCAATTGTGTTCGTTGTCCGTAGCTTATGCCTGCCCATACCATAACCCCACCGCCACCATGAGGCACTCTGTTCACAACGTTGACATCAGCAAACAGCTTGCCCACACAATGCCATACACGTGGTCTGCGGTTGTGATGCCGGTTGGACATACTGTCAAATTCTCTAAAATTATGTTGGAGGTGGCTTTTGGTAGAGAAATTAACATTCAGTTCTCTGGCAACAGCTCTGGTGAACACTCCTGCAGTTTGCATGCCAATTGCACGCTCCCTCAAAATTTGAGATATCTGTGGCATTGTGCTGTGTGACAAAACTGCACATTTTAAAGTGAGCTTTTACTGTCCCCCGCACAAGGTGTACCTGTGTAATGATCATGCTGTCTAGTCAGCTTCTTGATATCCCACACCTATCAGGTGGATGGATTATCTTGGCAAAGGAGAAATGCTCACTAACTAGGATGTAAACAAATTTGTGCAGAACATTTGAGAGAATGGAACATTTCTGGGATCTTTAATTTCAACTCATGAAACATGGGACCAACTCTTTACATGGTACAATTGAATAGGCCAAAAGCATAGCCAATCCATTCAGTGAAATGAATGATTGAGGCTGGACTCAAATGCTACATTGATTTAGGGCGTATGCCCGCTGAAGACAAGTCACATAGGCCTACTGGCTATGTCATCGCTGGATGGGCTAAATAATGTAAAGCTATTTTGTGACATTGTATTTTTGTTGCAAATTGCTATAGGCCTATACTTAAACAAAATTGGATTGAAACAAATTCATCGATCCAATGATTTACCATCCGTAAGCTATAGGACAAGGTGCAGCTATATGGTTTGATGCGGTTTTGTGGACTTCCCCACTGATAACCGGTAATCCCTTGTTAAATCGGAACAGCCTCAGCTCATATATTTAGGCATATACTAAGCTCCTATATGTCCGCACGTGATTACATTCATAGGCTAATGCTTATATGTGGAGGCGTTGCCTGAACAAAAGTGTGCACAATAGGCTCACTAATAACCAATTTGTTTATCATCTCAGGCACTGGCCTCTAATTGACACAGCTGTTTTACCTGTATTCTGACAGGTTCAGTATCCTGGACAGCGTTGATAAAAAAAAACGTAAGTGCTGAGAGTTCAGGATGAGAGGCAATGGGTGAGACTATTATAGAATCTTCATTCAAAAGATCTAAAAGGTCTTCTGGCTCTCTTACATGTGGAACCTATTTCCTGACTTCTCGTAGTCTGGGGGAAGATTTAAATTGCGTCCTCTCTACCTTGTCTCCTCAAAACCCATTAAAAAATATTTATTTTTTGTTTTTTTATTTAACCTTTATTTAACTAGGCAAGTCACCAATTTGAGGAGAAAGCCATAGGTCCCTCCCCTCTGACCTTCTCCAATGGGTTTTGAGAAGGAGGCGAGGAGATAGGACACGATGAGTGTGAAATTGAGATCTTCCCTGGACGGCTCCATCAGATTTATCTTTCCCTGCTTTCGCTGTTGCCATGCACACAGTGGGCTCACAGAGACTGTGCAAGCACTAAGGAAAGTCAGTCTGTAATTACATAGGCGTTTACCAACATCCCTTATAGTCAACCTTTTAAATTGAGTTACATTTTTTAACTGTACTCTTGTTTGTCCCCCAAACTTCCCACATCAGGAGAGGGGTTCCAGCCTAGTGGACCCCATCATTGGCATCTGCATCATTGGAGTGATCACTGTCACATGTCTGCTGGCCATGTCATTGGTTGGGATGGAATGGGAGTCCAAGGTCAATTTAACCTGCCACTAGGAAGCAATATTTCTAAATAAACTACAGTATATGCCTGGTGTCAAGATGTAGGAGACATAGAGAGGTGAGGTGTAATTGAAATTAATTTTATTATTTAAGTATTTAAGTTGTTTGAGGTATTTTTTGTGAGCCTCTGAATATGTATTGTGGTGCATTGTGTTTGAAGTGAGTGTTCATTAATAAGCCTGATTAATACAGCATCTGAATTGAACATCCCATCTCCCTTTCATGTAAATCTCTCTCGGACAAGGTGACTTTTATCAATATATTCGGCTCTATTTACTATAAGATTCGAAAATGCTAATTAGCATCAAAGTATACATCGTGCAAGACTAAAAATCCCTGCAAACTCCTGCACATAATCTCTAGCTGGCACCTTTGCTAAACGGTACATTTTTAAGAAATGTACCCCATTTATTAATTACTACTTTTAGCTAACATTAGATAATTAATTCAGAGATTCTTACCTTTGCCTAGATTCGTCAGTTTCGTCCAGATCATGGCATTTGTAGTTCTTTATGATAGCCACATAAGCAGCTAATTAGTATTTCATTTGTTGTAGCTAAATACAAGTGAATATATTGATAAAGGTCACCTTGTCGAGAGAGATTTACAAGGATATGAAAATGTCACGCCAGGATAAGACTCATACTGTTGTACACTATTGTGTTATATTAATAGCCTAAATTATGAATATCCAAAATTCTCATCACATTACGAATAGTAGGCTATTTTACATAAGTCTGCACATGCCATGATGCATGAAATGCTTTATTATAAAGGTAAATTTTTAATGGTGAAAATCAGCTTCCCCAAACTTGAAACTCACACGCAGCCTGTGCTGAGGACCTAATGCGAACAATGTCAGCATTTTCTTACTGAATCAACTAAATAAAAATGTCTCACTTTGTATTTAAACTTCTTATTCCCTCTCTTCTTGCCTCCCTCCTCTCATACCTCAGTGTCTAGTTCTCAGTGTTCTGCCCAGTACGCCTGCACTGGTCGACATTGTTGGAACCTTTACCAAGAATCTAAGCCTGATGATGTGTAGGAATGTTGTCACTGAGTTATCATATTAAATCATTGTACAGAAATTGACATCAAGGGTTGTCCTATTGCCCGGGGAAAGTGACCTGAACAGTTGCACAAGTTGAGCCTGCTCTGAGGTTGTCCCATTGGGCAGGTGATTTTTTTCTTATTGATAACAACCAAAATGCAAAGAATGTTAGTCACTGTTTTTCTGATTCCTCCCCTGTATGTAGGTGAAAATAGCCACTTAACATTTTCAGGCAAGTGATAACAATCTTCGGTCAACCAAAAAATACTCCTGACATGACTAATGGGCAAGTGCCTTTCAGATCTTAAAGGTGCAAAATGCAGAAATCGCTCTACCATTTCCTGGATGTTAAAATTCTAATAGTTCACCTAATTTCAGTTTGTGACAAAACCAGAAATGTATAATGTAGAGAATCATTGTACCATCTAAACCAGTGAAATATGTTTTCAATAACCAAAAATATTGTATTTTCAGCCAGTAAATAGTGAACATAGAACAGATCTACCGCTTCTTAGACTTGCGTTCAATGAGAATGACAGATCTATAACTCACATATGTGTTGGGCCGCCCAAAAAGTTACGTATTGAAGGTTAAACTAATAATATATGCCACTTAGCAGATGCTTTTATCCAAAGTGATTTAGTCATGCATGCATACATTTTTATGTATGGGTGGCTTTAGCAAGAATCAAACCCACAACGCTTGGCATCGCAAGCACCACGCTCTACCGACTTTTATTTTTTTATTTCACCTTTATTTAACCAGGTAGGCTAGTTGAGAACAAGTTTTCATTTACAACTGCGAGCTGGCCAAGATAAAGCAAAGCAGTGCGACACAAACAACACAGAGTTACACATGGAATAAACAAGCGTACAGTCAATAACACAATAGGGGGGGGGGGGGGGGGGAATAAAGTCTATATACAGTGTGTGCAAATGGCATGAGGAGGTAAGGCAATAAATAGGCCATAGTAGCGAAGTAGCTGAGCCATACATGTCAATCCCTGATTGTGCATGAGCTATTTTTTGTATTCTATGCCATAAACCTCTCTCTCTGTTACCCTGCTGTGCCAAAAGGGAGGGCCTTCTCCCTCAGCTGTGGACGCTGCCAGTAGCAACAGTCATGTGACCTGACTGAACAAGTGGCGGATCAAATCCTTGTATCAAGGTGTGGTGGCAGATGACCTGCACACTGTGTTTCAGATGCTGCTCCAGGTGGGCCAACTTCCAAGCCTCATCTCCATCACCACAGTAGTGAGATCTAGTAGAACAATGGTCTAGATCCAGTTCATCATGTGGTTCCATACTGCAGGATTTAATCCATGTGTTATAATTTATTCCCCCAGGGTGCAGGTTTTGTCAGATATCCTCCTGATGGGGTTCAAAAGGAACTGGCATAAAATCAAATCAAAAATCAAATTTTATTGGTCACATAGACATGGTTAGCAGATGTTAATGCGAGTGTAGTGAAATGCTTGTGTTTCTAGTTCCGACCATGCAGTAATATCTAACAAGTAATCTAACAATTTCACAACATGTCAGGACCCGGTTACCAACTCGGGTCTCCGGTGTGAGAAACAGTCACTTAGCAAACTGAGCCACTAATAGTCAGCAGAACCCAGAAGATGAGGCAGACACAGCAGTACTTGAGACGGTGTTTTAATAAAGTAAAAAGGAAAGTTCAGGCGAAAATATAAATCTACAACGTCAAAAGTAATTCCAAGAGAAAAAGGTAATCCTCCAAGTCAAAAGGTAAATCCACAAGGTGGTAGGTACAGCAGGAAAAAGTCTCAAGATAATCAAAAATAAATAAATGAGAACAAAAACAGAGTACCACAAGAGAGTCCAACTGGAGCAACAAATGTTCAGAGCATCGCTAGGGATGGGTGCTAACATTCAAACACAGAGCAAAGAACTGAGGAAAACTAAGGGTTTAAATACATACAAGGGAAATGAGGCACAGGTGCAAATAATAACTGGAAACAAGGGAAAACAAAAGGGTCAAAAAAGCACACTGGGGGCATCTAGTGGCCAAAACAGGAACAATCTTGGCCAAATCCTGACAGAATCCCCCCTAGGAACGGCTCCTGACGTTCCTACCAGCTTTCTCGGGGTTAATCTTAAGGGATCTGGGTAAGTGCAGGCGATATGTAAACGGGGTTCACTCTCCTGGTAACCTTAAAGGGACCGATGTATTTCTGGGACAGCTTGCGCGACTCCACCCGTAGCGGTAAGTTTTGTGGAGAGCCAGACTCTCTGGCCGGGGCGCAGGGTAGGCCCGGGATGGTGACGTCTGTTGGCTTGTCGTTGGTACCGCTGTGAGGAACGCAGAAGATTAAGACGGGTCTTCCTCCACGTAAGCCGACAGCGTCTGATGAACTTCAAGGCTGAAGGCACTCCGACTTCTGCCTCCTGGTCTGGGAACAATGGAGGGGCATAGCCAATTTGACTCTCGTGCGGGGACATACCAGTGGAGGAGGAGCGCAAGGTGTTGTGCGCATACTCGGCCCAAACAATGAAGGATGACCATGTGGACGGGTTGTTGGAGGCCATACATCTGAGGGCGGTTTCCAGCTCTTGATTCATCCTCTCAGTTTGGCCGTTGGACTCCGGGTGGTACCCTGAAGATAGACTGGCAGTGGTCCCTATGAGTTGGCAGAAGGCCTTCCAAAACCTTGAGGCGAACTGGGGACCTCTGTCGGAAACCATATCTTGAGGAATGCTGAAGACTCGGAACACATGGTTAATTACCAACTCAGCCGTTTCCTTGGCAGAAGGTAACGTAGTCAAGGGGACGAACCTGGCCGCCTTAGAAAACCTGTCGATGATGACTAGGATAGTAGTATTACCATGGGACGGAGGAAGGCCAGTAATAAAGTCCAACGAGATATGGGACCAGGGTCGGTGGGGAATAGATAAAGGGTGAAGGAGTCCTTGAAGGCGGAGGTGAGAATATTTGCCCTGGCAGCACACGGGACAGGCCTTGACGAAAGTGGCAACGTCTGCTTTTATGGTGGGCCACCAGAACTTTCGCTGGATGAACTCCAAGGTGTGACCTACGCCCGGGTGACAGGTGAGGCGAGAGGAGTGCCCCAACAGAAGGACCTGGGTCCTCGCTGCCTTGGGGACAAACAACCGATTGGCAGGACCTCCTTTCGGACCCGGTTCGATAGCTTGAGCTCGTCTCACGGTATCCTCAACTTGCCACGAGATCGGGGCCACAATCTTAGCGGCAGGAAGGACAGGCATGTCAGTATCTTCTCGAATGGCAGGAGCGTAGACTCGGGACAAGGCATCCGGTTTGAGATTCTTCGACCCGGGCCAATAGGTGAGGATAAACTGGAATCGATTGAAGAAAAGAGACCATCGAGCTTGTCTGGAGTTCAACCGCTTCGCCTGCGGGATATACTCCAGATTGTTGTGGTCCGTAAGCACTTGAAACGGTTGAGAAGCCCCCACGAGCCAGTGTCTCCATTCCTTCAATGCCATCTTAACCGCTAGGAGTTCACGATCCCCCACATCGTAGTTCCTCTCGGCCGGGGTAAGCCGGTGTGAGAAGAAGGCGCAAGGGTGGAGCTTCTTGTCTTCACCCCTCTGAGACAAGACAGCTCCAACACCAACCTCTGATGCGTCTACCTCCACCACAAAAGGTTCATCCGCAGTCGGTAGTGTCAGGATGGGAGCAGAGAGGATGCGCTGCTTGAGTCCTTGGAAGGCCGTCTCAGCTTCTTTTCCCCACAGAAACCTTGCGTTGCTACCCTTGGTTAAAGCTGAGAGAGGGGCTGGCACCAAGCTGAAGTTCTTGATGAACTTCCGGTAAAAGTTTGTGAAGCCCAGGAAACGCTGAACTTCCTTAACGGACTTGGGGGTGGGCCAATCCGCTACCGCCCCTACCTTCCTGGAGTCCATTTGGACTCGACCGGGTTCCACTACAAATCCCAGGAATTGTACTCGGGAGGAATGGAATTCACATTTTTCCGGCTTAACGTACAAATGGCTGTCTAGGAGGCGTTTGAGTACTTGTCTGACATGCTTTGTGTGTTCTTGAAGGGAGCTCGAAAAGATGAGGATGTCATCCAAGTAAACGAACACGAAGATGTTAAGCATATCCCTAAGCACATCGTTTATGAGCGCTTGGAACACAGCCGGGGCGTTGGTCAGGCCGAAGGGCATCACCAAGTATTCGTAGTGACCAGTAGGCGTGTTGAAAGCGGTCTTCCACTCATCACCGTGTCTGACCCGCACAAGATGGTATGCGTTCCGCAGGTCAAGCTTAGTGAAGACAGCTGCTTCCTGGAGCAGCTCAAATGCTGTGGCCATAAGGGGTAGCGGGTAGCGGTTACAGACGGTTATGGCATTGAGTCCCCGGTAGTCGATGCAAGGACGTAATCCACCGTCTTTTTTGGCCACAAAGAAAAACCCTGCTCCCGCGGGCGGGGTGGACGGATGAATGAGGCCTGCTGCCAGAGCGTCCTTGATGTAGGTATCCATAGCAGCTCGTTCGGGAGGAGATAGGGTTAAGATCCGACCGCTGGGGGGGGCAGGTGCCCGGAAACAGGTCGATGGGGAAATCGTAAGGTCTATGGGGTGGTAGCATGGTGGCTCTCTGTTTGCTAAATACCGGTTTGAGGTCATGGTAACACTCGGGAACTCGGGACAAGTCGATGGATTCTAGAGACTCGGGAGGAGAACTCGGGGAACTCGGGACAGGTCGATGGATTCTAGAGACTCGGGAGGAGAACTCGGAGAACTCGGGAAGATACAAGTGGCTTGGCACGTAGGACCCCACTGCTTGACAGTGCCCACAGACCAGTCGATGTGAGGGTTATGGCTGTGAAGCCAGGGGTAGCCAAGGACGAGGGAACTCGGATCAGGGGATCAGATGAAAGTTCATCACTTCCTGGTGTTGGGAAACTGAAAGTTGCAAGGGGGTAGTGACGCGAGTGACAAGTCCAGATCCCAGAGGGCTTCCATCCAACGTAGTAAATCTCATGGGGTCCCTTAGAGGTTCAGAGGGGACGCCATTCTCCTTCGCCCAGATACAATCCATGAAGTTTCCTGCGGCTCCAGAGTCTACCAAGGCTTGAAGGGGAAGCTCGTGGTTGTCCCAGGAAAGGGTGACTGGAAGGAGCAGACGGGAGGTGGACGGATGGGAGCAGGTTATGTTTCCCGTTACAGTCCCCCCAGGCCTGCACGGGACAGTGCGTTTCCCTGGAGCCCGGGACACGTGGAGCGGAAATGGCCCGGTTTGCTCAATATAGACAGCATCGCTCCCTCATCCGGCGGTCTCTCAGCCTGGGAGATGCGTCCAATCTGCATGGGTTCCGGTGGAGCCAGCGAGGATAAAGGTGGGGACTCGGAGCTGGGACCGATAGGAGCTAGGGCGAGAGGTCTACGGTTGAGTTCTCTCTCTCTCAGACGCTGGTCTATGCGCGAGGCCAACTTGATCAGGGACTCAAGGTTGTCCGGTGGTTCCCGAGTGGCCAGTTCATCTTGGATGGTGTCGGAAAGACCCTTCAGAAAGCACACTGAGCACCTCGTCGTTCCAGCCACTCGCTGCTGCCACCGTGCGGAACTGGATGGCATAGTCCGTCATGCTGCGCCGACCTTGGCGGAGAGTCAGGAGCTGTTTGGCTGAGTCAGGGCCACTGGTAGGACCTTGAAACACTCGCTTGAATTCCTCAGCAAAGGCAGAGTAGCTGGCACAGCAGGGACTTTGGGCATCCCACACAGCAGTAGCCCAGGCCAGGGCTTTTTCCGACAGCAGGGTGATGATATGCGATCTTGGACCGGTCGGTGGGAAACGACGAGCGTTGCAGCTTGAAGGAGAGAGAACATTGGGTGAAAAACCCCTTACAAGCACTCGGATCACCTGAGAACCGTTGGGGAGGCGGAAGACGAGGTTCAGCCAGGGGGTTAACTGCCACGGGCACTTGAATCTGAGGTACTGGGGCGGGAGCGGTTGCCGGGGGAAGTCGATCAGATATCTGCTTTATGGAAGTCAGCATCTCCGACAAAAGTTGAGAATGTCTAGCCATTAAGGCTTCTTGCTGAACCAGAGCGGCTTCGTGGTGTTGGACAGTCCCCTCGTGGTGGGACAGCGTGGCAAAAAGGTCCTGGGAACTGGCTGCCTCTGGGTTCATTTGGCTCTGTGTTTCTGTCAGGACCCGGTTACGAACTCGGGTCTCCGGTGTGAGAAACAGTCACTTAGCAAACTGAGCCACTAATAGTCGGCAGAACCTAGAAGATGAGGCAGACACAGCAGTACTTGAGACGGTGTTTTAATAAAGTAAAAAGGAAAGTTCGTCAGGCAAAAATATAAATCCACAACATCAAAAGTAATTCCAAGAGAAAAAGGTCCAAGTCAAAAGGTAAATCCACAAGGTGGTAGGTACAGCAGGAAAAAAGCCTCAAAAGATAATCAAAAATAAATAAATGAGAACAAAAACAGAGTACCACAAGAGAGTCCAACTGGAGCAACAAATGTTCAGAGCATCGCTAGGGCTGGGAGCTAACATTCAAACACAGAGCAAAGAACTGAGGAAAACTAAGGGTTTAAATACATACAAGGGAAATGAGGCACAGGTGCAAATAATAACTGGAAACAAGGGAAAACAAAAGGGTCAAAAAAGCACACTGGGGGCATCTAGTGGCCAAAACCGAGTGTAAAGGAGTGAATAAGAATATGTACATATAAATATATGGATGAGCGATGGCCTAACGGCATAGGCAAGATGCAGTAGATGGTATAGAATACAGTATATACATATGAGATGCGTAATGTAGGGTATGTAAACATTATATAAAGTGGCATTGTTTAAAGTGACTAGTGATACATGTATTACATCAAAAAAGTGGAAAGTGGCTAGAGATTTGAGTCAGTATGTTAGCAGCAGCCACTCAATGTTAGTGATGGCTGATGCACCTGTTCTGACCTCGCCTTCTGGATGGTAGTGGGGTGAACAGGCAGTGACTCGGGTGGTTGTTGTCCTTGATGATCTTTTTTGCCTTCCTGTGACATCGGGTGGTGTAGGTGTCCTGGAGAGCAGGTAGTTTGCACCCGGTGATGCGTTGTGCAGACCTCACTACCCTCTGGAGAGCCTTGTGGTTGTGGGCGGAGCAGTTGCCGTACCAGGCGGTGATACAGCCCGACAGGATGCTCTCGATTGGGCATCTGTAAAAGTTTGTGAGTGTTTTTGGTGACAAGCCAAATTTCTTCAGCCTCCTGAGGTTGAAGAAGCGCTGTTGCGCCTTCTTCACCACGCTGTCTGTGTGGGAGGACCATTTCAGGTTGTCCGTGATGTGTACGCCGAGGAACTTAAAACTTTCCACCTTCTCCACTGCTGTCCCGTTGATGTGTATAGGGGCTGCTCCCTCTACTGTTTCCTGAAGTCCACGATCATCTCGTTTGTTTTGTTGACGTTGAGTGTGATGTTATTTTCCTGACACCACACTCCGAGGGCCCTCACCTCCCCCCTGTAGGCTGTCTCGTTGTTGTTGGTAATCAAGCCTACAACTGTAGTATCGTCTGCAAACGTGATGATTGAGTTGGGAGGACAGAGCAGACCATCCTGCATTGACAACTACATTGGCATTCTACAGTGAGTGAATCACTGTCAAATCAGAAAGATGAGTTCCTTATGGATGTGTTAGTGAGAATGAAGTTTAATGTGTCTTTGTGGCTGTGTTTCAGTGACTCATTTGACCTGCAGTATGAAGTGTGTGGGCTGCGGATGAGGGAGTTAACCCTGGGTTTGAGGCAAGCCCAGAAAGGGGTGTCAACACCTGTGTGCACACCTGCAAATTTTTTATTTATGTATGATAACATTCAGAGTATACAGTTTGTGGTCTATGACGTTCATTCTTTTTTTAATAGTATTGACAGAGGGATGTTGTCTTGGTTACAGTAGACCCTGATGCCATGGTGACTGAGCCTCAGCCTCATACTGTGTGTTAGTCCAAGCAGGGGGAAAATACCATTGATGTGTACTGGCTGTTCGATGATGGTGAGTTTATTGTTGTGAATTGGATTGTGCCCATGCACAAATCTCAAAATATACAACATAATCAGACTGATAATGTGTGGTCATAAATCATACAATGTTGTTAAATGTCAAGTACCACAAGTCAGAGAGATAACATAGGATAGAATTATGTCACAGTCATATCAGGCATATCAAGTGGTCAATGTTATGTGTGAAAGGTAAAAGTTAAGGCTGTTGAGACGTTGTTAATTCCCTACCTGCTCACACATAAGAAGTGCTGGGTAAGGTGCAAGGTACTTGTCTTTGTGGGCGGAGACATCCTAGCGAAGGGAGGAGCAAAGGAAAGAGTGAGTGTAGCATGGTTAGGGTCATACTAGGCGGTAGAGACATTATGTAATGTTGTCAGAATAGCCCTTTGCCTTTCCCCTCCTTTGAATAGTTAAACTGAGCATGTCCTTTGTGTCCCATTTATAGTCATGGCCCTCATCGGCAAGTTCTGCCTTTGTTTCCATGACGTCAAAGTGCTGCCTGATATCAATGGACGACCACAACATGAACAGCATGGTTCCCTGTCACTCACTCTCTACTCTATCATTGTGTCTTATTCAGCACTGTATTGTCTTATTCTTATGTAAGGGTTCAGTTGATAACATTTGAACATCTTGGCCATGTACTGTTAATCTCCACCCGGCACAGCCAGAAGAGGACTGGCCACCCCTCATAGCCTGGTTCCTCTCTAAGTTTCTTCCTAGGTTCTGGCCTTTCTAGGGAGTTTTTCCTAGCCACGTGCTTCTACACCTGCATTGCTTGAGGTTTGGGGTTTTAGGCTGGGTTTCTGTACAGCGCTTTGATATATCAGCTGATGTAAGAAGGGCTTTATAAATACATTTGATTGAGTTGCACAGTGATTAAACCCTATGAATTTCATCGACATCGATTTACAATTCATGCAGGTCAGTGCTCTGTTGAGACACTTCCATCTGCCTCGCTGACAGTGCGAGGAGGTTTGAGGATCTGATATGGACCTACAAGCTGAACACCGACCAGAAGGATGGGCATGCAAATGAAGCAGGATTGTGTCTGGTGAGGAGATGGAGAGAAATAAGATCATTAACTGGGATTCGAGGGCCCAAAGGGCAGGACCACTCTATTGCCAAAATGTCAATTGTAGCATAGCTAGATGTAGAATACATGTTTTGGAATTTTGACAGTATCATTGTTCTCTGCTTACTGTACCTCCATATATGTGTTTTTGCTGCAGACCCTTCAACAGATTCGTCTGAACGAGGTTCTCCAAGATTACTCAAGGGATGCAGCCATGATTGTTCTGTACATATTTTGTATTTACAAAACAGATGTTTTTATTGCATTCACTGACTTCAACCCACCCCATCCCATTGCAAAGCCCATAAAGGTGAGAGGGATATTGGAGTGATAACTGAGCTATGTTCTCTTATTGACAGAGCTATAAAAAATAGAGTCACACACTCCATATATAAACTCCTAGTAATTTATTGGGTAGATCACCAACGTTTCAGCATCACTGTGCCTTCAAGGTAATGTCATGAATGCATAAACCAGGTTATGTAGACAAACAGTGCAACCAATGACAATAGTGAGGGGTGTGTCATAATTATTAAGTTAATAAGAATGAATTGAGTGAAAATGTTAAAAAAAATGTGTTTATAGCATATTGAATATATTAGGCTATTGTTATCATATGGAAACATAATTAAATATTGTACATAATATTAGCATCAACATACATTGTTTAATTCAATTTCACATAAATATTTAATTGTTTCCTATTTCATGAAAACATTTTGTTACATGTAATCTTTTGGTTCAACCATAATGTATAATAAGCATCATCAACAGGGGGAACATATTAGGTGTACGCTGATAAACTGTAGAAAGAATATATCAATTTATAAGATTGGTTCATTAAAGAGAGAATTGTTCATAAGGACCTGAGATCAAAGTCAATATTCAGACCACTAGGGGGCAATGTTTTTAGATAGGATATCCAGTAAGCCTCCCTTTGTAGTAGGATCTCAATGTTACCTCTCCTTGATGGAGTAACATGCTCAATGCCTGTCTAATTGAGGGAGGAGATAGGATGGTTAGCTTCAACAAAGTGAGCTGCTAATGGATTATCAATGTTCTTACCTGTGATTGAGCTGCGGTGTTCAGCTATGCGTTGTTTTAATTCTCTTTTTGTTTGTCCTACGTATACTTTCCCACATGAACAGGTAATGAGATTGATTACTCTCTTGGTCTTTCATGAGATGATACCCCTAACTGGGAGTTTTCAAACTGTATGTGGGTGTCTGAAGAAGGATGTTGTTATAGTGCTGTTGCACTGTGCGCATGAGCCACATTTGTAGTTCCCATTTGGAGTGGGTGTCAAGAGTGGGCGTCAAGAGTGGGCTTATTGACAGAACCATGCCCGTGGGAAGGAGAGGGCAATATCCCAGTGTTCTGTGCATGGCTTGGCTGGAGACTCGTGACTTGAACCCTCTTAATGGTGAGGGGAAACCAAGAGCATATGCTCACCTTCTAATGTCAGTGATCCCTGTTCTAACTATGTTTAATGAAATCACCCAATAACCAAGGAAAATAGTATTGTCATAGCGCTGGTGATAATATGTCTGATTTTCTCTGGTAGAAGTGCTCTGGTCATGACAATTCACTTCTTTCATTATCATCAGCAGACTTTTTAGCCATCTGTGAAATATGTGATTACATTTAACGTCATCATCAGTAGCAGAAGCATTGTTGTCATTATCGTCACTATGCAATAGAATATAACCTTTTGTTGATGGTATGCTTGACGATAGACTGTTTTGAAGTGTAACACCAGTGTGTATTTGTAATTGTCAGTGAAAAAAATCCAGTGTTTTTATAAAAATGTTGACTTGTAAACAAAGATTAAAGTGATAACTAGGCTTCTTGTATTGCGTAATCCCTTGAAAGAACACCTATATCATAATGCTCGTTTCAATGTTCATTCTAAGAAGCCTAACTTTCAAAATATAGTTATTTTTGGTTCAACCGGAACCCACAAAATGTTTGTTTGATAAGTATAGTATAGAGCACAATTATCTAATGAAATGTTTCTGTCTTTTGAATGTGGAAAATAATTTGGACAGGCCAAGGCAAAATATTAAAATATGACTGATGTAACTCTTACTTGGGGAAGTGTAACTTCGAAGCTGGTATCACAATCTTTGCACAGCATGCGCAGTACAGAATGCTCCACGAGCCTCCACGTTTGATCACGAGCCTTGGTTAGCCAATCACATCAAGCCACAATGTATTTCCAAACAACACTCCTTTTCACGCGACGGGCTATGTCAACTACTTCCTCATTTCAACTAAAAAGTTTTCGGGTGAAGAAATTGATTGCTACTTTGTATCTCTGACATTTCAGATGATCAGATACTGTAGTTACTCACTCCGTTAATATTATTACTTGATAGCTAAGAGGCTACATTGTAGCTACTACTTAATCGCGCTGGGAGAGATCACAAGAAAATAAACATGGACAATACTGGTTTTCCTAGACAAAAAACAATTAAGCTTGTGATAAAAACACCTAATCAAGCCCACGGGGATCAAACGATTGAAGGAGTTGACATGGATTGGACAGTGAAAGAGTTGAAGACACATTTGTCGAGAATGTACCCAAACAAGCCGGTGAGTGAATGTAATAGTTAACTTAGCTAGCTAACGTTACCAGAGCAAGCTAGCAAGTCCTTGCCAAGTTATATAGGTCAGGGAAGCTTGTCAGCTAATGTGACGCTAGCTACTGTCAATAACAATCATTCAAGCCAAACAGTTAAGTTAGCTAGCTAGGCTATGTATAGTTGTGTGTATTAATCATGGTTGTTGTCAGTGTGTGTTTTGTGTTGACATCTGTCCCCCTTTCCCCCACAGGCTGAAAGTGATCAGAGACTAATTTACTCTGGCAAGCTGCTCCCAGACCACCTGCATGTAAGAGATATTTTCAGAAAGGTACATGTGTGCTTGTTCACCTATCTAACAATTAGACATATTCTCAGAACTCTATCTACATACTGAGTTATGTTTCAAGCATCTGGTCAGATTGCAGGAATCAAATGTCAAAAATATATTGTTACTGATTCAACATAATGTGCCTAGATCAGGGATTCAGTCAGCCCACACAAATACCTGAACTCCGTTAATTGCGAAACATGTCTTAGTTGTTTTAGTATTACTGCCGTGACTTAAAACTGTGCAGAACAGTTTGTATATTTTATCTGTTTTATCAATTAATCACAATACTAGAATCATTATTGTTGAACAAAACCCAGACTGAAAACTGGACTTTGACAACCCTGGAGTTCAAGCCTATTATAAGCCCCTCATAACCCCTTTTCTAAACTTCAGATCAGATGTTGACCACTCAGTTCACTACTTTTCTTACAGGATTTTTCAACAGCCATTTTTTGTTGTAATTTTTTTTATTTAAAAGGTTGAATGGGTGTCCCTCTATGTCCAGTGCCAAGAATGGATGTCATGTATATTACTGTGGTTTATGTTGTCTGGTGTATCTTATCATGTATGTATATGTCTTCACAGACGGACCTAACACCCACTGTGCACCTGGTGTGTGCAGTAAGGACTCAGCCTATAGGTCCGCTAGGAGCAAGACCAAAGGTAAAGTACCCCATATGGAACCCTATCTCAAACTGTGACTGGATTCTATGTGAAGGTTATGATGTAGTCTTAGGTGAAGCTATTTTAAATCTACTCATTTAATAGCATCAGTCAATAATGGCTTAGTTGTTGCTCCCTAAGATATTGTGCCAAACCATGATGAAACTTTTTAGTTCTGCTGTGCCAGTGATTCCCTCGTGTTCTCCTTTAGAAGCCATGCACACCTCATGAATATTAACTAGTAGCTATAATTGGGAGCTCCCAGAGCTGACAAAGGACAGTCAAAGCCACAGATTCAGCATAGGAAAAAGCCACCTCACACAGTTGATAAGGAGTCATTTGATAAGCCAAAACGCCCTATCAGCAAAAATTGTCTCAATTATTCCCCCATTCAGTGGTTGAGAATGCGTCAGCCGAGTCTGTTCTGTTCTCTGGAAAGAGGAGTCCCAGCTCAGTGGGTAGCAGGAGACAGGTGCACAACTGCTCTCATTAGGATTCTCTGGAGACCATAACTTTGCATCTCTGAAACTTTACTGCAGCTTATAGCTATGCAGCTAGATCTAAAAATAGCTAGGTTGGGGGTTTCACATAACTTTTAAAAAAATTGTGTGAGAGTATATTCCTGTATTTTAGTGCCAAATGGGTCTAGACATGTCTGTGAGGGATCAATTTTGTAAAAAGCTTTTTTCAGATTGGTAATGGTATGCAAACAATCATACAATACATATTCAAGTGCAGTTTAAAGAACCAGGACCAAGTACCTTTCACGTTAGAACAATTGAAAACAAAGGACAGGCAAGATACTATTCAAATTTTTTATTTTGAATCCTCTAGTCTACTGTGATGGTTTCTGTTGTCACTTTGTCAGTATCTTTTAAGATGAGGTAGGATGGTATTTTTTTTAATGAGCATGGCCTTATTTCAGCATATTGGATAACTGTCAATCATATTCTGTCATTCATATTCCATTCACCCAATGTAATATCGATAGCTTTAGACTACTACATCATACTTAAATTTTCCCTACACCCATCATGACGTTGCTACAACCTATCCTATGAATGAAGGTTAACAATGTAGGTGCACACAGGTCAAGAGAAATGTTTGAGTAGTCAAGGTGACAGACAGACACATTCAATACCACCTTGCATACACTTGCCTGCATCTAGCTTTTCTAGGGTGTAATCATTAGTCCAACAGTTGCAAACGAGAGTTTCTTTTGGACAAATTCAGATATGTTTATCCCTGTTACGTTTGCTTCCGTTTAAGGTTTTCATCAGAATTGGTGGAAAGAAAACACCCCTGATCACACGCAAACACAGTTCACTTTCATAGTAGCCACATACCAACAGCATGATGACTTTGCTCGTTATATTCCTTCTCGCATCAACACGCTCTCCTCCTCTCACCTTTTCCCTTCGCTTGTGGACTTAAGTGCACAACACATCAGCTGTCTGTGAACAGAGGAAAAAATCTTTCCTAGCCAAAAATGTAATTTTTTAAAATACTTTTGATTTTTCAGAAATTCTCTGAGGAGCATCCACTAATGTCCACACCTGTGGTGTAACACCATTTCTCACTTTTGATTCAGGTCAGGGAATCAGAGCAGCAAGAGGCACAAACATCGGCCATGCCTACCGGTCAGAACCCAGAGGGTGCCTCCCCAGCTCCATCTGTGCCCACTGAACCAGAACTGAGACAGCGCAGTTCCCCTGCCCCCTCTCACAACCCACCAGCAGCTGCATGGCCTGGCACTACAACGTGAGTTAACAAGACTGGTGCATTCTTTGCATAAGGCTGGTGGTATTAGTACTGTATCTATTACTTGTGTTGCTTTATGAAAAGTTATATTGCTTGGAGAGATTATATGCATTACATTGGTCTATCCTTCAGTCTGACATGACATGTAATTCACACTGCTATTATCCTGTGTTTCTAGGCTAGTGGCAGCAGAGATGACAAACCCAACCTTCCCCACTTACTCCCTCTACAGCCCTCAACAGCTTCTCTGGCTGCAGCACATGTATGCTCGCCAGTACTACATGCAGTAGTAAGTTTTCAATCACAAGCATTTTATCACATTTAGTTATGTGACTTCCTACTGTTCTGCCATAGCATATTATTAACCCTCTAGAGCAGGGTTCCCAAACTTGGCCCGTGGCGGGTTTTATTTGGCCCCACAAGTTTTCTGATCCAAAAATAAATAAATAATAAGCTAACATATGGAAGGGTTTTAAGATGGTCATTCCAAGGATTATTTAGCTGTTGAATTTTAAGACCCATTAAGTTATCAAAAGATATATACAAAAATGATTCGATGGGACATTGAATTTGGCATTACTGTTATTAGCCAATAGAAACGCATTGAAAAACAGATTCACTACATGGAATAAGTCCCCCAAAAATGTAAAAGGAAGTTTGTTTTGAAGTGTCTGTCCTATATCTGAGAGATATAAGAAAGATCAGGAAGTTATATATATATTTCTTACATGTATTTATCCCCACATTTTAGGCACTAAACTATGTACAGTACCAGTTAAAAGTTTGGACACCTACACATTTCAGTGTTTTTCTTTATTATTAACAATTTTCTACATTGTAGAATAATAGTGAAGACATGAAAACTATGAAATAACATATATGCAATCATGTAGTAACCTAAAAAGTGTTAAACAAATCCAAATATATTTGAGATTATTCAAAGTAGCCACCCTTTGCTTTGATGACGGCAGGTAGGTAGCCTACTGGTTAACCGAAAGATCGAATCCCCGAGCTTATCGAAGATCGAATCCCCAAGCTGACAAGGTAATAATCTGTCGTTCTGCCCCTGAACAAGGCAGTTAACCCCCTGTTCCTAGGCCGTCATTGAAAATAAGAATTTGTTCTTAACTGACTTGCCTAGTAAAAGGTAAAATAAAAAAATGACAGCTTTGCACACACTTGACATTCTCTCAACTAGCTTCATGATGTAGTCACCTGGAAGATAGCCCTATTTGGTAAAAGAGCAAGTCCATATTATGGCAAGAACAGCTCAAATAAGCAAAGAGAAACCACAAGCCATCAGTACTTTCAGACATGAAGGTCAGTCAATCTGGAAAATTTCAAGAACATTGAAAGTTTTTTCAAGTGCTGTCACAAAAACCATCATGCGCTATGATGACACTGGCACTCATGAGGACTGCCACAGGAAGAGAAGACCCAGAGTTACCTCTGCTACAGAGGATCAGTTCATTAGAGTTAGCTGCACCTCAGATTGCAGCCACTCTGCCTCACAGAGTTCAAGTAACAGACACATCTCAACATCAACTGTTCAGAGGAGACTGTGTGAATCAGGTCTTCATGGTCAAATTGCTGCAAAGAAACCACTCTAAAGAACACCAATAATAAGAAGAGCCTTGCTTGGGACAAGAAACACGAGCAATGGATATTAGACCGGTGGAAATCTGTCCTCTGGTCTGATGAGTCCAAATTTGAGATTTTTGATTCCAACCGCCGTGTCTTTGTGAGATGCAGAGTAGGTGAACGGATGATCTCTGCATGTGTGGTTCCCACCATGAAGCATGTAGGAGGAGGTGTGATGGTGTGGGGGTGCTTTGTGACACTCTGGGATTTATTTACAATTCAAGGCACACTTAACCGGCATGGCTACCACAGCATTCTGCAACGATATGCACTCCCATCTCGTTTGCGCTTAGTGGACGATCATTTGCTTTTCAACAGGGCAATGACCCCACAGACCTCCAGGCTGTGTAAAGGCTATTTGACCAAGAAGGAGAGAGATGGAGTGCTGCATCAGATGACCTGGCCTCCACAATCACCCGACCTCAACCCAATTGAGATGGTTTGGGATGAGTTGGACCGCAGAGTGAAGGAAAAGCCAACAAGTGCTCAGCATATGTGGGAACTCCTTCAAGACTGTTGGGAAATCATTCATCATGAAGCTGGCTGAGAGAATGCCAAGAGTGCGCAAAGCTGTCATCAAGGCAAAGGATGGCTGCTTTGAAGAATATATCAAATATATTTAGATTTGTTGAACATCTGATTCCATGTGTGTTCATGGTTTTGATGTCTTCACTATTATTCTACAATGTAAAAATCAAGAAAAACCCTTGAATGAGTAGGTGTGTCCAAACTTTTGACTGATACTTCTATACATTTTTAAAAACTGGTACCAGGGACCTTCAGGCGAGTCTTGTGAGGCTTGTGGGTGTCCTAGAGCAAAACACAGAACACCATCGTGTTCGTATGAGTCAGCTTTCCACTGAGATGTCATATTAGTGTGTAGCCCAAACCGTTTGGATGCTACAGACAGAAGTTGGCAGAAGAGGCTGTACCAACTTCAGATGAGTCTTGTGATGCTTGTGGGTGTCTTTTAGAACTGTCGTTTTCGTGAGAGTCTCATATTTCAATAGAATAGTTTGTAGGCCAAACTGTGCTGACGCTACGGACATTGTCTTGAGAAGAACGATTTTCGGGATGTCTCATGGTCTGACAAACACCAGTCTAGGGTGATATCGGCAGATGGGGTGGATTGAGAAGCAGCCCATGCAACAAAAAAAACATGTCTAGCTTAAAGACACATTTTCTTGGGGATTTTTGCATTATGTTAATTAGATATTTGCGGAGGTTAAGCAGGGTAAATACTTGAAGTGTGTTTTTCTTAGACCGTGTCTGTCTTTTGTCCCAAAGCCATGCAGCCCACGCAGCAGCAGCAGCCTCTGCCCCCTTTGCCCCAGCCGCCGGCCCATCCCTGCCTGTCGCACCCCACCAAGCCGCTATCCCAGCAGCCCTGCCAGCCAATCAGAATGCACAGGACGCTGCCTTCATCAACCCGGGAGCAGCCAATCAGAACCTGCGGATGAACGCCCAGGGCGGACCTGTGATGGAGGATGAGGAGGATATCGATCGGGATTGGCTTGACTGGGTGTACACGGCTGCACGTCTGGGTGTCTTCCTCAGTATCGTCTACTTCTACTCCAGCCTGAGCCGCTTTGTCCTGGTCATGAGCAGCCTTCTCCTTATGTACCTGTGAGTTTGCTGGTTATGTGGCTGTTTGTTTGTTCTTACACTACCGTTCAAAAGTTTGGGGTCACTTAGAAATGTCCTTGTTTTTGAAAAAAACATTTGTTTTTTGTCCATTTAAAATAACATAAGATTTACCAGAAATACTTTCTAGACATTGTTAATGTTCTAAATGACTATTGTAGCTGGAAACGGCATATAGGTGTACAGAGGCCCATTATCAGCAACCATCTCCCCTGTGTTCCAGCGGCAAGTTGTTAGCTAATCCAAGTTTATCATTTTAAAAGGCTAATTGATCATTAGAAAACCCTTTTGCAATAATGTTAGCACAGCTGAAAACTGTTGTTCTGATTAAAGAAGCAATAAAACTGTCCTTCTTTAGACTAGTTGAGTATCTGGAGCATCAGCATTTGTGGGTTCGATTACAGGCTCAAAATGGCCAGAAACAAAGAAATTTCTTTTAAAACTCATCAGTCTATTTTTGTTCTGAGAAATTATGGCTATTCCATGCGACAAATTGCCAAGAAACTGAAGATCTTGTACACCGCTGTGTACTACTCCCTTCACAGATAAGCACAAACTGGCTCTAACCAGAATAGAAAAAAGGATGAGAAGAAAATGTTCATTATCTGTTAGTTGGACTGGTCCTGGGAATGTAAACTGAGTTTCCATTATTATCATATCAGTGAGTTGGTACTGCCTCTTTTTTTGCACAACCTGTTCTTAACCATTAATAACATGAAATTCACCACCACGTGAATAAAGATGTAGTCACAAATAACATGTATCCTGTGTACTTTGACTGTATGATATGACTGTGTAAAAAACACACAGTTTAAGAAAAATAATGCAGATCTACATTATTAATCCCTGTTGTCTTCCTCTCAGGCACACAGCAGGCTGGTTCCCCTTCAGGAGAAGGCCCCTGGTCAGAGGTCCAAACAACCAGGTCCCCGAGGTTATCCAGAACCACCAGGACAGGAACCCAGTTCCACCTGTAAGACACGTTTTCTCTGGCGGGAGATAACAGAGATAGCTTTATAACAAGGCATTTAGCTACTGCCCTTATGTAGTAACATTCATCACACAGCATGTAGCGTTTCAGTAACAGTGTTGAATAAATACAGAGTTGGTGTGTTTATATCTTAACTCTGGCGGTGGGGCTAACAGTTTCTCCTCTTCTCTCAGACGGAGGACCCTGCAGGAGAAGAGGAGGCCGGGGCGGAGGCTGAGGTTGATGAACCACACCCCCTGACTGCAGTGCTGGTGCCTCCACACAGGGTGTCCATCGTTTGGACTGCCTGGATCTTTTTCAAAGCCTTCTTTGCCTCCCTCGTCCCAGAGGCCCTAGCAGTGGTTAACTGAATTATCAACTTTTCCAGCAGGGGGCACACTGGTGCTGAATTTAACCTGAGTATTAGACATGCCTCTCTGTCACGGGAAGTCCTCCCTCTTTGGACTTCTGGATAGTAGATGCCTGGACATTTTGTGAGAAATCCTGAATGATTTAGGGCTTCAATGCATACAAATCCCTGCCTGTAGTCTGTTGTGTGTGTTTAGGGATATGGTGGTTCATTTGGCACTTCCTGCCTTATGATAGTGACCAAATGGTTGTATATGCAGTATAGTACATACACTTCTCGCTGCCAAATGCTTGTATATACTGTAAATGAGTATTGGAACTAAAAATGTAAATATTATTCTATTGTCTGTGTAACAGGGTTGGTTATGTTTCCACTTGACACTGCAGAAACCTGTATTTTGTTTGTGTATTCCTATTGGTTGGTTAAATTTACATATCAGTAAGTTGTTATGCCATTGGTCATGTTTGCAGATAGGAAGTGATCGCAAACTTAAATTCTTCCCAGTTTGATATTGACATTCAGGTGGTAGGCCACGTTCTGAAATTACTGTATTCTATTTTCATATTTGCAATGTGTAGGAGTTCACTATGTACAGTACCTGTCAAAAGGTGAGGCACACCTACTCATTCAAGGGGTTTTTCTTAATTTTTTATATTTTCTACATTGTAGAATAATAGTGAAGACCTCAAAACTGTGAAATAACACACATGGAACCATTTAGTGACCAAAAAAGTGTAAAACAAATCAAAATATATTTTATATTTGAGATTCTTCTAGACACCCTTTACCTTGATGATAGCTTTGCATGCTCTTGTGTAACGGATGTGAAATGGCTAGCTAGTTAGCGGGTATGCGCTAGTAGCGTTTCAATCAGTTACGTCACTTGCTCTGAAACCTATTAGTAGTGTTGCCCCTTGCTCTGCAAGGGCCGTGGCTTTTGTGGAGCGATGGGTAACGACGCTTCGTGGGTGACTGTTGTTGATGTGTGTAGAGGGTCCCTGGTTCGCGCCCGTGACGGGGCGAGGGGACGGTTTAAAGTTATACTGTAACATTGATGCTGTTGACCCGGATCACTGGTTGCTGCGGAAAAGGAGGAGGTTGAAAGGGGGGTGAGTGTAACGGATGTGAAATGGCTAGCTAGTTAGCGGGTATGCGCTAGTAGTGTTTCAATCAGTTACGTCACTTGCTCTGAAACCTATTAGTAGTGTTGCCCCTTGCTCTGCAAGGGCCGTGGCTTTTGTGGAGCGATGGGTAACGACGCTTCGTGGGTGACTGTTGTTGATGTGTGCAGAGGATTCCTGGTTCGCGCCCGTGTCGGGGCGAGGGGACGGTTTAAAGTTATACTGTAACACTTGGAATTCTTTCAACCAGCTTCATGAGGTAGTCACTGGGAATGCATTTCAATTAATTTGCCTTGTTAATTTCTGGAATTTCTTATTTTAATGCATTTGAGCCAAGCAGTTGTGTTGTGACAAGGTAGGGTTGGTATACAGAAGGTAGCCCTATTTGGTAAAAGACCAAGTCCATATTATGGCAAGAACAGCTCAAATAAGCAAAGAGAAATGACAGTCCATCATTACTTTAAAACATGAAGGTCAGTCAATCTGGAAAATTAAGAACTTTGAAAGTTTCTTTATTAAGTGCAGGTGCAAAAACAAGCAAGCACTATGATGAAACTAGCTCTCATGAGGACCGCCACAGGAAGAGAAGACCCAGAGTTACCTCTGCTGCAGAGTATAAGTTCATATAGAGTTACCTGCCTCAGAAATCGGCAATTAACTGCCCCTCAGATTGCACCTCACAGAGTCCAAGTAACAGACATCTCAACATCAACTGTTGAGAGGAGACTGCGTGAGTCAGGCCTTCATGGTCAAATTGCTGCAAAGAAACCACTAATAAAGGACACCAATAATAAGAGACTTGTTTGGTCCAAGAAACACGAGCAATGGGCATTAGACTGGTGGAAATGTCTCTTTTGAGCTGATGAGTCCAAATTTGAGATTTTTGGTTACAACTGCCGTGTCTTTGTGAGAAAGGGAGTAGGTGAACGGATGATCTCTGCATGTGTGGTTCCCACCGTGAAGCATGGAGGGGGATGTGTGATGTTGTGGGGGTGCTTTGCTGGTGACACTCAGTGATTTATTTAGAATTCAAGGCACGCTCAACTAGCATGGCTACCACAGCATTCTGCAGGAATACACCCTCCCATCTGGTTTGCGTTTAGTGGGACTATCATTTGTTTTTCAAGAGGACAATGACCCAAAACACACCTCCAGGCTGTGTAAGGGCTATTTGACCAAGGAGGAGAGTGATGGAGTGCTGTATCAGATAACCTGGCCTTCATGATCACCCAAGCTCAACCCAATTGAGATGGTTTGGGAAGAGTTGGACCGCAGAGTGCAGGAAAAGCAGCCAACAAGTGCTCAGCATATGTGGGAACTCCTTCAAGACTGTTGGGAAATCATTCATCATGAATGAGAGAAGGCCAAGAGTGTGCAAAGCTGTCAAAGGCAAAGGGTGGCTACTTCGAAGAATCTCAAATATAAAATAAATGTAGATTTGTTTTACACTTTTTTGGTTACATGATTCCATGTGTGTTATTTCATAGTTTTGATGTCTTCACTATTATTGTAGATAATAGAACATAGTAAAAATAAAGGAAAACCCAAACTTGACTGGTACTGTATGTGTACGCTACCTGTTAGATATTGGTCATGTAATTGCTGTAAGAGCGAGTTAGCTAGCATGCTCTAATTTTAACGGTCGCTTTAGCTCCCTGCTATTTCCAAACGAGTAACGAATCTACAGCCATCAACATACTGTTGTCTTACACATCTAACGTGCTTCCTTGTTTCTATCGTCAGGTACCGTCACATTTATTGTATTTTGTACTCTTTTTGTCATTGTAAAGATGTTTGATAAAAAAAATACCCAATCTGATATTGAAATGCAAGCAATCAATCACAAATCTGCAGCCATCAACCTAGAGTGGTCCTGCACATCGAATGTGCTTCCTTGTGTCTATTGTCAGAATGAACACCAATCAACTGGAACCGCTGGCTGGCCATTCCTTTCTTTTAAAAAATATAACAATGCAAGAGTTACCAAGTACGATCACATCTGCACACTACAAAACATATCTTATTATGCAAGCTTGCTTTCATCTGGGTTAAATTCTGGGATGCTCATAGTGCTATATGACTATGAAAGTTGAATTATGGTAAACACAGGAACATGCAGTTGTGTGGGGCTTAGGCCAGACTGCTGTGTCCGTCTAAAAACAAAATTGAGTCATGCATAGCAAACTTGCTCCCTTGTTATACAGATGACAAAAATATGTATTGTGATTATTTTTGGAAAGTATTCAGACTCGGACTTTTTCCACATTTTGTTACAGCCTTATTCTAAAATGGATTAAATTGTCCCCCCCCCCCCATCAATCTACACACAATACCAAATAATGACAAAGCAAAAACAGGTTTAGAAATGTTTGCTAATTTATTAAGAATAAAAACGGATTAAATTCACTTAAGTATTCAGACCCTTTACTCAGTACTTTGTCGAAGCACCTTTGGCAGCAAGTACAGCCTCGAGTCTTCATGGGTATGACGCTACAAGCTTGGCACACCTGTATTTGGGGAGTTTCTCACATTCTGCTCTGCAGATCCTCTCAAGCTCTGTCAGGTTGGATGGGGAGCGTTGCTGCACAGCTATTTTCAGGTGTCTCCAGAGATGTTCGATCGGGTTCAAGTCCGGGCTCTGGCTGGGGCACTCAAAGACATTCAGAGACTTGTCCCGAAGCTGCTCCTGCGTTGTCTTGGCTGTGTGCTTAGGGTCGTTGTCCTGTTGGAAGGTGAACCTTCGCCCCAGTCTGAGGTCCTGAGTGCTCTGGAGCAGATTTTCATCAAGGATATCTCTGTACTTGCGCCGTTCATCTTTCCCTCGATCTTGACTAGTCTCCCAGTTCCCAATAAGGCTGTAACATAGCAAAATGTGGGAAAAGTCAGGGGGTCTGAATACTTTCCGAATGCACTGTATACACTAATTGTAATTTAGTGTCAAATTGGGATTAGCGTATAATTTGATTTGTCTTTTTGTTTTTATTTTGGTAAAACAGCTGTTTAGGGGATGCTACTATATCATAAATATTTTATGGAGACTTGCATTAATAGATGCAATTAATGTACTTATTTAAAAGGATTGCCTCTTAAGAAACAGTAATTTACTAGTCAACTAACAGAACAAATACTATATCACATCTACACTACTCAATAACACAAGCTTGTTTCAGATAAATATGTTTTTAATTTTCTTAGCATATCTCATGAAAATGTTTTAAGTTCACAAGGGTAACCCTCCTCCACTCCAACTCTACAGCTTTTGCAATCCAAAGTTCATTGACCTGTTGGAGAAATGTGGGGTTTGCAAACTGCATTCTGTGTTTACCGTGTGGGGTTGTTGTACATTTCACTCCTTTTCCCCATTGCTTCCTCTGAGTTGTCCAGGCAGGCTAGCTGAGGCTAGAGAGTTCAGCTAGTACTTCTGGTCCATAGAGACTTGCTCCCTCTGACCCAGTCCACTCTGCAACTACTCATATATGTCGTGTACTTATTTACTGGAAAGTACATATTTTCTCAGGAAGTTAAATTGACTAATTGGTTCTCTATAGTTTCATCATGATGGGTCTGAGTCAATACTGGCATTCCTGTCACTGGATGGTATGGGAGTTTCTGAGAATGTGCCCTATAATCTTTTGGGGGTACATCTCTGTTATGTACTGTCCTATAATAACCCTACCTCACATGTACAGAAGTAGCTGCCTGGGGACAGAAAGACCACGCAACAAAAAAAAACAACCAAATCCTCAGACTTCAACTCTGGCCTGGTTGAGGCCCAATTATAGCCTACTGGGGCAGTTTTGTGATGTTTAGTTTTTCAAAGATTAGCCTCAATCCATCCCCCATCTCCCTGGAGGTGTCTTCTGTTCCCTCCCTCTTCCTCCTCTTGTCTGTTTGGCATGCTCAACACAGCCTGGATCAGTTGCAAGTTTCTGAGGAGACACTACACAGCTCTGGGTTCCAGTTTGAAGTCAGTATTAATTTAGCTGCTTGTGTGATGGATAGGTGTTTGATGACACTCCCAGTCCTGCTCCTGTTCCTGGGCCTGGTTGGGATATCCCGCTCCTGTCTGAATCCTGTCTCTGCATACAGATTCACTGGGGCTGTCTGTAGGCTGACCTACTCTGCAGCAGGGGTCTGTGAGTATGACTACTTTATTCCTCTCTCTCTCTCTCTCTCTCTCTCTCTCTCTCTCTCTCTCTCTCTCTCTCTCTCTCTCTCTCTCTCTCTCTCTCTCTCTCTCTCTCTCTCTTACTCTCTCTCTGTCTCACACTGCCATGGAGTCCTGTGCATGCTCTCTCTCTCTCTCTCTCTCTCTCTCTCTCTCTCTCTCTCTCTCTCTCTCTCTCTCACCTGATGCTGAAAGTGCTTTATAGCTTCCTTATTGCATTGTTTTTGTTTGAATAAAAACATTAGATTTTACTGACTTGGTAGTTGAACTGTTTTGTTGAGTATTAGCTTTAATACTAAGGCTTGTATGTTGACCTTAGATAACTGTGTGCTGGTGACACTGCCATGTGTCACTGTTTGCAGTGTCAACGTGGGACATTCAGTAGATTTTGAAATTGAGTCACATATTGATCTCGGCATAAACCCCAAACTTTGTAAGTAGATTTTTCTGTCCATTGTTTTAGTAGTTTTCAATGTTCACTCTCATTCTCATTCTCCTCAAGAGTTTAAAGGAATCTTATAAACACAGTTTTATTGTGATGTGTTGTAATGTATTTCTTGGCACTGACCAGTCTTTCTATGTCTCAGATTGTGGAAAAGAGAAAGTTGCCACTGACACCTCAGTGTCACGTTCCTGACCTGTTTTCCTTTGTTATGTATTTGTTTTAGTTGGTCAGGGCGTGAGTTGGGTGGGTTAGTCTAGGTTTTCTATTTCTATGTGGGGTTTTGTGTTCGGCCTGGTATGATTCTCAATTAGAGACAGGTGTGTATCGTTTGTCTCTGATTGAGAGTCATACTAAGGCAGCCAGGGTTTCACTGGTGTTTTGTGGGTGTTTGTTTCCTGTGTCAGTGTTTGGGCCACACAGGACTGTTTGAGGTTAGTCACGTTTTGTATTTTGTAGTATTTTCTTGTGGTTTACATTAAACATGTACAATTACCAATCTGCATCTTGGTCCGATCCATGCTCCTCCTCATCTGAGGAGGAGAACGACATTGACAATCTTGACACTCAGTCTGTTACCTCACCTTCCACAAGCTCAATCTCCTGCTGCAGGGAGACAAAGAGTGAGTGAACGTGAACATGAAACCTAGAGAAAATTGTGCAATATATTACACTTGTCAAAAAACACAATTCACCTTTACACTCCTTATAAACAAAACAATTTTTTAAGACTTTGGCAAAGGATAAAGTCTACAAAACGTAGTCCACTCTGCTCACAACAGACTAGTACTCTCTGTTTTTCGACAAGAAAAGTAAAACTGCTGCATAAAATACAAAACCTATGCTTTACATTCTGTCTGTAGACCTGGCTGGCTGAAGAGGCTGTTTACAGACTTTATCACCTTCACAGTGAAGTTGGTTATTAAAAGCCAGTTGAGTGACATAAGAGGGAAGTTTAAAATAAGAAAAAGAGCACACCCTGCTGTTTGGAATGGGAACAAATAATGGGAAGAACAAGCAAGGAGGTGGGCAGAGCCAAGCACGAGCTAGCGAGATCCTATTGGGCTGTTATAGCACACATCTGCATATTTCCGTTAGGGAACGCTTACTCTGGGAAGTGCGCGTGTGCAATAACTCAATTCACCTTTACACTCCTTATAAACAAAACTATTTTTTAAGACTTTGGCAAAGGATAAAGTCTACAAAACGTAGTCCACTCTGCTCACAACAGACTAGTTTTGGGAACAGAAAGCTGTATTGAGATCAAATGTTTAATCGATGAGAACACTTGCAGAATGTCTGTCAAAAATCCAACTCCTTCCATCTTCTCCCACTGCCGTCCACTGGGCTTCCTCTCACTACCATATTTGGTAGTGAGTGGAAACGCCAAGCGGATGCTTCACATTTATACATCTGGTGAAATATCTGTCTCATTGTTCTATCTGTGGTATATGTCTCATTGGCCTTTACTCAATTAGATTTGCTCAACTCCTGCATCCCCTCTTCTCCACCCTCTCTCACCTCCTTTTGAAAAAGGTCAAAGGTAATCGAGAAGAGGCAGCGAGGAGAGTGAATGTGGGCAAAAATGTGCTTGTTTGAAATTAAAAGGCTTAGGGATTCAAGCTTAGGTTGATTTCAAATGGAATTTTAATAATAAATATGTTGGATTCACATCTCCATCTCAAACAAAAATAAAAGTAAAAGAATAGGATTAAATCAAATCAAACTGTATTTAAAGTGCATTTAAAGTTTGATTTGATTTAGTCCTTTTCTTTAACATAGATTTTTGGTTGAAATTGAGATGTGAATCCAACATATCAATTATTAATTTGTAGACAAACTGGAATTAAAGCCAGACTCAGTGGCACAGATGGAGCTATCAAAGCAGAAGATAAATCTCATTAAAAAGTTGATATTTGGTTGAGTTGACAACTAAACAAGTCAATAGCACTTTTGCAATACGGTAAATAGCCTATTAACTTGTTAACAAATTATATGTTGGATTCTCGTCTACATCTCAACCAAAATAAAAGTAAAAGAATAGGATTAAGCCAGTTGCTCAGATCTAACTATACAAGCAGTAGATACATCTCCTTTCAATGTTAATGTTGTAGTTGTCAACCAAACACAATTCAATATTTATTTTGTAAGACAGTAAATAACCTAATATTAAGGGTATCTTACAAACTAATGTAACAGTATTTATTCAACCTTAAAATGAGTAACTCATCCATGGACACATTGAGGTTACTGTAACAATAAATGTCTTATGTAATTATAGAAGGTGTGCTTGTTCAGGGTCTCAGGTCTGTGGAAATCTTCACAATTGCTATAATAATCTACACAGAATCTCAAACAGTATTGATCACCTGCACCATGTGCTTTAATGTAATCTCTACAAATTGCAACCCAGGTAATTTAGTTGTGATATTAGATCAAGCAAATTGATGACTCATTAAATTGTTGTATAAATAAACAAAATATCTGACATTGTATTCCCATTTGAACTTTGGTGTGCTTTGAAATGGTTGAAAGTGCACTGATAACATATTTAGGTGACAACTAAACGAAAGATCAGGCATTGCTTTTTCTTTGGAATTTGGTTGAGCTTTTAGATGGTTGAAGCAGTGATAACACATTCGGAATTCAACACATTTTTGGCTGTCTTTTTGAGTGGGTGAAAATAAGTTGGAATCTCATTGATCAACATAGGCTATCTACCAAATATTAACCAATTCTCCATGTTGAAATGACATGGTGTTCCCAGTGGGACAACCTGGTCTCAGAGCATTTTGTGTTATTCTCTATTTACATTTTACGAATTACAGTTCGTATTATATATCCCGAATTTGCAAAACGTACAATATGTTACGAATTCTAGCTAGTTGGCTAATGCTAGCTAGCTCGCTAACGTTAGCTAAGCTAGGGGTTAAGGAGTCCGCATGCTTCCCAGCCGAAACAGTTCAGAAGAGTTTGTGCATATATTATGACAACATTTTGTGACGTTTTTGTTCGTTTTGGACTTCAGTGAGGGGTTTTTGGCTTTTCGGGCGCACAATTTTTTTTTCGGGGGGCAAGCCGAAGTTCGGAGCTGAAGTCTAAGCCCCTTCGTCGGTGATTGGTCAACAGTAGTCATTCTTCAATAAAGTCTTTGTTGTCATTCAATGAGAGACAACTCGTTTTCATACTATTTTTTATTGAGAAATACTGCACCAAACATCTTAGTTAAATGTAATATTGCGCAAATAAGATCTATTCTGCAAAAACTTCTAAATTAATGACAGATTTCTTGAGATATCTTAGATTAATTCCGACTATTTTGAGGAAGTGTGTATTGGCTACGGCGTCTCAAGATGGACAAACAGTACTATTGCTGACTTTCTCGTTTTTCAAGTGAAGGTATTTTAAGGGAGTGTGTGATCAGCCGAACTGAAGCATGCTGATGCCTTTAGGGTTAGGGGTTAGGGTTAAGTTTAGGAGTTAGGTTAAAGGGTTAAGGTTAGGGAAAGGTTAGCTAAAAGGGTTAGGGTTAGGGAAGGGTTAGCTAACATGCTTAGTAGTTTCAAAGTAGCTAAAAAGTAGTAAGGAGTTGAAAAGTTGTCCATGATGAGATTTGAAATCACAACCTTTAGGTTGCTAGACATTCACGTTATCTGACCAACCACCCTACTTAAGTGACCATAAATGGAGTGTCTCAGACTTATGTACAGAATAATACAAAATACTCTGAGACCACATTGTTATATGTGATCCAGTACTGAAATGCACCCCAAAAGGTTTTAGTAGCTTATTCCTTCAGGTTGAGTGGGACTTCTATTGCGTAAGACATTTTATAGATAAAGGATAAGTAGCATATTTTTTTAATGTGTGTATGATTTTCTCCTCTGACAATACAACAGCTGATTCAACGTGGTGTGGCAGATACTAAAACTCTTCTGCGGTAGGATACACAGTGTGGCCACTGCTCATTCTCTCAAAATGTCTGCGCCCAAAGAAGACAAGTTTCCGAGGAGAGGAGGACCATTATGAGATCTTATGTCGGAATTTCACCGGGCCACAAGCAATGTCCGGAGAAGAGGAATATTGGGACAGGGACACAGAAAGGTGGATTTCTGAGGAATGGAGGGGGAAAAAAAGAGGAAGAAAAGGTTAAAGAAAATGAGGAAAACTGAGGTTGGAATTGAATTTGAGGAAATGGCGATAAAAATGGAGATTGGGTGTTGAAGAAGAGTCAAGTGCAAACAAAGTGAGCTGTGCTCCAGATCAAGTGAAGGAGGTGAAATGAAAGTGAAGGAGAGTGAGTTAAGTGAGATGGAAGGTGTGGTGCATCAATGGACATGATGAGGAATCTGGTCCAGTAGGAGTGACATTTTTGAAGAAAATTGATCCTTGCCTTTTGGCAGATCCATTTGTTGTTTCAGGGTTGGTGATAAAGGAGTTGGGTACAGTTGAATCAGTGAAGGTAACCTGTAGTGATATTTGTGTGTGTTTCTTCTGATCAACAGGAGCGGGTGCTTCGTGTCACGCAACTTGGGTCAAGATCTGTTTCTTGCTTTGCACTTTGGAACAGAGCACAATTGAAAGGAGTGATTTCTGGGGAAGCATTAAGTGTGGAGATGGAGCAATTGAAGTTAAAGATTCCTGGTATTTGTGATGCCCGCTGTTTGGTGAGATGCAGATCCGGTGGTGAGCGTTATGAAACAGAGGAGTCACTGTCAGTCCTTTTGAGTTTTGAGTCTTTACCCGACAAAGTAATGTTAGGATATATCAGTTATGCTGTTAGAGCTTTTGTGCCGAACCCACTGTGGTGTTTCAGATGCAACGTTTATGGTCATGTCGCAGCAGTTTGTAGGAGGGAGATTCCAAATGTGGGAAGTGTGCAGGTGTAACGGATGTGAAATGGCTAGCTAGTTAGCGGGTACGCGCTAATAGCGTTTCAATCAGTTATGTCACTTGCTCTGAAACCTAGAAGTAGTGGTTCCCCTTGCTCTGCAAGAGCCGTGGCCTTTGTGGAGCGATGGGTAACGATGCTTTGTGGGCGACCGTTGTTGATGTGTGCAGAGGGTCCCTGGTTCGCGCCCGGGGCGAGGGGACGCCGTAAAGTTATACTGTTACATTGATGCTGTTGACCCGGATCACTGGTTGCTGCGGAAAAGGAGGAGGTTGAAAGGGGGGTGAGTGTAACAGATGTGAAATGGCTAGCTAGTTAGCAGGTACGCGCTAATAGCGTTTCAATCAGTTACGTCACTTGCTCTGAAACCTAGAAGTAGTGGTTCCCCTTGCTCTGCAAGAGCAGCGGCTTTTGTGGAGCGATGGGTAACGACGCTTCGTGGGTGACTGTTGTTGATGTGTGCAGAGGGTCCCTGGTTCGCGCCCGTGTCGGGGCGAGGGGACGGTTTAAAGTTATACTGTTACACAGGAGGGCATGGGATAGAGGATTGTGTAGTTTCGGTGGAAAAGTTGTGTGTGTCAACTCTAGAGGTGCCCATGTTGCTGCGGATCGGAAGTGTCCGATGCGAGAGAGGCAGGTTGAGGTGGCTTGAGTCAGAGTAGTGCAGAAGGTGTCGTATGCTGAGGCAGTGAAGAAAGTAGAAGAGGATTGGTCAGGATCCCTGTGAGTAGTACATCTGTGCCAGCACAGAGGGATAGGCCAACGAGTGATCAATCAATCAAATGTATTTATAAAGCCCTTCTTACATCAGCTGATGTCACAAAGTGCTGTACAGAAACCCAGCCTAAAACCCCAAATAGCAAGTGATTTAAGCTTCAGTAATGTTTACTTCTTAGCATTCATAGCAATGGTTATCAACTGTACCGCAGAAATGGAACGTAATTTACAGAAAATAGATGCTGTGGTGGCAGCTACAGAGAACTATTTGGGTATACGAGATTTGACTTCAGAAGAGTTACAGGGTGTGTTGAGTGGTGGTGTCCCAGGCCATTGGCATGGTGCAGGAGTAGATGGGATCAAGTAGTGGAATGGGGTAATGCTTTTAATGAGTATAGGGTTAGTTTGAAGGTTGTTTTTTTTGCATATATATATATCTATATATATATTTTTTAATTATTATTTTAATTGTATTTTGTATTACAAAGTATAATGGATTTATATGATAGTCCAGTTGATGGCGCTAAAGCAACATTTTGGATGCCAACCGCTGTTAAACTCCGAAGAAGAAGAAAGAGAAGGATACACCAAAAGGAGGCTATCGAGGAAGGGAGAACCAAAGATTTTTATAACAAAACCTAGATAGACCACAGCCCGTTGTTTCAAACATGAACAAATGAGTCAGTGGTCAGAAGAAGCAAGGAGGTGGGCAGAGCCACGAGCTAGTATTGCCGCGTTCTAGCAAAGCATATTTCCGTTAGAGAAGGCCTACTCTGTGAGGTGCGCAATAACTCAATTCGCTTTTGCACTCCTTCTAAACAACGCCATTATTTTTAACTTTAGCAAAGGTAAATTCTACAAAACTTAGTCCATTATGTTCGTAACATCTTCTAGTTTTGGGAACAGAAAAATGTATATTGAGATCAAATGTTTAATCTATGAGAAAATTAGCAGAATGTCGGGCAAAATCGATCTCGCCTTATCGTCTCCCACTGCCGGCCAGTGATCTTCCATATTTGGTAGTGAGTTGAAACGGCAAGCGGATGCTTCACATTTAAACATTGTGAAGTGTCATGGTGAAATATCTGTCTCATCTGACCGTCTTCCGTTTGCCTATTGACAGATTATCCTTTGCTTAGCTAGCCAACGTCGCCATGACATCACTTACAAGTGTGATCGCGGATTTCTATTGGAGAATCAGTTAATGCCTATCGTCATACTGTACTGTCATTGACAGAGAGAGGACGGAGAACATACTTTTTGCCAAAACGACAAAAAAGACCAGTGTGTTGGAAAGAGGACTAACTGACAGCTCAACTCTGCCCTCTACTGTTTGGTTAATGCGACCCTGCTGACACATGAACTCATCAGCTGCAACAAATAATGGAACAATGTTATTCATAAGGAACGTATTTACTTAATTGCAGATCTGCAAGGAGATCAATAATGCGGCAAACATACTGGCTGACTTCATACAGGAACGAGTTGGTATGGTCACGTTTGTGGAGTTTGGGTAGATGACTTATGAAGCCTACAACAAAACGTTATGTTATTTATGTCTGTCATCTATATACAGTGGGGAGAACAAGTATTTGATACACTTCCGATTTTGCAGGTTTTCCTACTTACAAAGCATGTAGAATTCTGTAATTTTTATCATAGGTACACTTCAACTGTGAGAGACGGAATCTAAAACAAAAATCCAGAAAAATCACATTGTATGATTTTTAAGTAATTAATTAGCATTTTATTGCATGACATAGGTATTTGATACATCAGAAAAGCAGAACTTAATATTTGGTACAGGAACCTTTGTTTGCAATTACAGAGATCATACGTTTCCTGTAGTTCTTGACCAGGTTTGCACACACTGCAGCAGGGATTTTGGTCCACTCCTCCATACAGACCTTCTCCAGGTCCTTCAGGTTTTGGGGCTGTCGTTGGGCAATACGGACTTTCAGCTCTCTCCAAAGATGTTCTATTGGGTTCAGGTCTGGAGACTGGCTAGGCCACTCCAGGACTTTGAGATGCTTCTTACTCTCCTTAGTTGCCGTGGCTGTGTGTTTCGGGTCGTTGTCATGCTGGAAGACCCAGCCACGACCCATCTTCAATGCTCTTACTGAGGGAAGGAGGTTGTTGGCCAAGATCTCGCGATACATGGCCCCATCCATCCTCCCCTCAATACGGTGCAGTCGTCCTGTCCCCTTTGCAGAAAAGCATTCCCAAAGAATGATGTTTCCACCTCCATGCTTCACAGTTGGGATGTTGTTCTTTGGGTTGTACTCATCCTTCTTCCTCCAAACACGGCGAGTGGAGTTTAGACCAAAAAGCTCTATTTTTGTCTCATCAGACCACATGACCTTCTCCCATTCCTCCTCTGGATCATCCAGATGGTCATTGGCAAACTTCAGACGGGCCTGGACATGCGCTGGCTTGAGCAGGGGGACCTTGTGTGCGCTGCAGGATTTTTATCCATGACGGCGTAGTGTGTTACTAATGGTTTTCTTTGATACTGTGGTCCCATCTCTCTTCAGGTCATTGACCAGGTCCTGCCGTGTAGTTCTGGGCTGATCCCTCACCTTCCTCATGACCATTGATGCCCCACGAGGTGAGATCTTGGATGGAGCCCCAGACCGAGGGTGATTGACCGTCATCTTGAACTTCTTCCATTTTCTAATAATTGCGCCAACAGTTGTTGCCTTCTCACCAAGCTGCTTGCCTATTGTCCTGTAGCCCATCCCAGCCTTGTGCAGGTCTACAATTTTATCCCTGATGTCCTTACACAGCTCTCTGGTCTTGGCCATTGTGGAGAGGTTGGAGTCTGTTTGATTGAGTGTGTGGACAGGTGTCTTTTATACAGGTAACGAGTTCAAACAGGTGCAGTTAATACAGGTAATGAGTGGAGAACAGGAGGGTTTCTTAAAGAAAAACTAACAGGTCTGTGGGAGCCCGAATTCTTACTGGTTGGTAGGTGATCAAATACTTATGTCATGCAATAAAATGCAAATTAATTACTTAAAAATCATACAATGTGATTTTCTGGATTTTTGTTTTAGATCCCGTCTCTCACAGTTGAAGTGTACCTATGATAAAAAATTACAGACCTCTACATGCTTTGTAAGTAGGAAAACCTGCAAAATCGGCAGTGTATCAAATACTTGTTCTCCCCACTGTATGTGTAGGTGGTGCTAAGGATTTACATAATGAGGGGAGGATGTTGATATCCTCCTAACCAGGCACGTGTACAGATAGGACTCTACCTATGCAGAGCACATGCCCCTTTGCCCTTCCAGTCTCCAAAGTGCCCTTTTGGGTGGTGGTATAATTTCCCCCAAAATATTTTTTCTTGTATATATATTTTTTTAAATTGTTGACATTAAAACCAGTGAATAGTGATAGCATTGATGTCATCCACGTATTCCTATGGAAAATTCCCAATGTCACACGAAGCAGGACATATTTGAATTTGAAGTACGCCATTTTGCTGAATAGGGCTGAATGCAACTGGCCAGGGTTCTGGGCTGCATTTAGTATGTTTTTATGTTCTGGAACATTCAATTGAACGGAAACGGTGCTGTACTGAACGACCAGTTGTAAAATGAGGAGGTTGTGGGTTGGGGAACGCTATCAGCATGGTCACGTCACTCATTGCCTCAAGCCGCACCCACCAAATGGGAGCAAACATAACTCAAAGTCTGTGCAAGAACTTACAAGAATGTTTTGGAGAAACGTGTCGTTCAGTACAAACCATTCAGCAACGTAGCAAACTTCCTAATAAGACACTTTAGTCATCAAATCAAGCTTTATTTATACAGCACATTTCAGACATGGAATGCCACACAATGTTCTTCACAGGAAAAAACTGAAAATAAAAACTGATATGTACTAGACAACAAACATAAGTGTATAAAAAAACAAAAAATAGAAAACTGAATGACTAAAAAGCACCCTAAGGAAAAGCAAAGTTAAAAAGGTGTGTTATAAGATCTCTTTTAAAAATATCCACAGTTTTTGCTGTTCTCTGGCAGGCTATTCCAGAGGCTGGGGGCATAGTAACTAAAGGCTGCCTCTCCATGCCTCTTGGTCCTAGGCTTTGAGATAGTTAAAAGGCCAGTGCCAGAGGACCTGGACCTAGTGGGTACATAACTTAAAAGCATGTCTGACATGTATTGGGGTGCTAAATCATGTATTTAAAAACCAATAGAAGAGACTTTAAAACCGGTTTAATGTGGGCTCTTCATCTGGTCTTGGTCAGATCCTGTCCTGCACCATTCTGTATATTTTGCAGTTGACCAATGGCTTTCTTGGGTGGACCAGTCAAGCCTGCTTGTAATAAAATCATGGATGAGTCTCTCTGTATCAGCCTGAGAGAGAAACGGCCACACCGTGGCAATGTTCCTTAGGTGGTAAAAAGCTATTTTGGTCACATTCCTAATGTGTGATTCAAAAATGAGTTCAGAATCTAAAATAACACCTTGGTTTTTTACCTGGTGTTTTATTTTTATTGCCTGTTAACTAAAATGTGCGGACAGATTCTCTCTCTGTGCTTTGGCTCCAACAATAGTACCTTGGTCTTGTCTTGATTTAGCTGGAGGAAGTTGTGAGCCATCCAAGTATTTAAATCACTAATACAGTCTAATGATTTATCCAGAAATTTAAAGTTTTGTGTCATCTCTGTAGCAGTGAAAATCATGTTGTGCTTTCTGATAACGCTGCCATGACATCAGTGTTTGACGTGACATCCTATAAAAATGCCAGGGAGGATTTATTGTGACAGGGTAGGAACCAAAGTGTTGACTAGGGGACCGTATAATCTTTAGCTACATTTAATATTTTCTCTTAGCTACTTCATAGTTAACATGTTCTTGCTTCACGTATTCCTCTTTGATTTAGAAGATACTGTACTGTTGCACAAAAATGCAGATGTAGATCTACACCATCACTGGTATAATCAGGCTATATAGCTAGTTATGTTTGCTCTGACTCAGTACATGTATTAGCTAGCGATTAGCATTAGCAGCTAACAAGTTCTAAGCCCAACTTACTAAGAAAAGACAAACTAGCTGTTTGCAGATGTAAGAAACACAAACGAATAGTGTAATTATAGGCGAGACAAAAAAAATGCAGCTGAACCTTTCGGTTGCTAGTCCAACGCTCTAACCACTAGGATACCTGCCGCCCCTTTTCAATGAAAGTGGAAAAGATGTCATTTATAGACGTCTATGTTTGCTCCAAATCAGGGCTGTTCCAGACCGGACAAAATCTGAACCAAACCTGCACGTCTATGATTTGTTCAGATTTGGTCCGGACTGGACCAAAAACCAATGTCTGTGGAAATCAAGGGCAGTCTGCACCAAAAATAGACCTTCAGATAGGACCAAAAAAAGGTGTCAGCGTCGGTCTGTGCGGTATAGCCTATAGCACAGGTTGTCAAACTCATTCCAAAGAGGACAGAATGTCTGCGGGTTTTCGCTTCTCCCTTGTACTGGATTGATGACTGAAGGTCACTAATTAGTAAGGAACTCCCAACACCTGGTTGTCTAGGGCTTAATTGAAAAGAAAAACCTGCAGACACTAGGCCTTTCATGAAATTAGTTTGACACCCCTGGCCTACAGTGTTACCTGAAATGTTATTTTAGGAATGCCCTTCTATGTGGCCAGCCTAACGTTTGTAAAACACCCCCCAAAAAAGACTGCAGTCAAGACAGAGCCCAAAAAATATGTTGTTCCGTGCTTACTGAGGTGTAGCCTACCATATCGGCCACAAATGGAATTTTATGAATAGCCCACTGTTTGTAAAACAGGCCGTTGCATTGGCTTTATTATTCATGATTCCTGTAACTAATCAATTTGGCTATTTATACTCTGAATATCAGTTACCCAACTTTATCAGGAGTTATCCTTAGCCTATTTGCAATGTATTTACACAGCGGGTAATGCAGAAGTATTTTCTTTTTCGCTATGATCAGCTCGTAAACAATTTAGGGGATGTTTTTCAGCGGCAGGGACTGGGAGTCTAGTCAGGGTCGAGGGAAAGATGAACAGAGCAAAGTACGGAGAGATCCTTGATGAAAACCGGCTCCAGAGCGCTCAGGACCTCAGGCTGGGGCGAAGGTTCACCTTCCAACAGGACAATGACCCTAAGCACACAGCCAAGACAACGCAGGAGTGGCTTCGAAACAAGTCTCTGAATGTCCTTGAGTGGCCCAGCCATAGCCCATGTCAGAACCTCCCAATCTATATGTCACGACTTCTATCGAAGTCGGCTCCTCTCCTTGTTCGGCGATCGACGTCACCGGCTTTCTAGCCATCGCCGCTCCATTTCTCATATTCCATTGGTTTTGTCTTGTTCCTTTACACACCTGGTTTTCATTCCATAATGAAAGTCCTCTGTTTCCCGTCCATGTCTTTGTGTGTAATTGTTTGTTTGTGATGTGGATTATTGTCGGGCGCTTTACTTATGCCATGTTCCGTGTTTTTGGCACGTTGTTTTTATGTGCTGTACTTTGTGGAACGGAATTAAAGTGCGCCTGTTCACTACACTCTGCTCTCCTGCACCTGACTTCGCCTCCCGTACACACCCTTTACACCATAACCATATTCAAGTCAACACTAAAGACACACGTCTTCATACAGGCTTACCCGGTTGTCTTAGATTTTATCCTCATTCTAGTTTACTTCCCTGGTTAGTCTGTCATCATATTTAGTGTTCTCCATGGTTCGTATGTGCTTATATTTAGTGTATACATATTTTTTTTATGTGATTTTATTGCTTACAGTTGAAGTCGGAAGTTTACATACACTTAGGTTCGAGTCATTAAAACTCGTTTTTCAACCACTCCACAAATTTCTTGTTAACGAACTATAGTTTTGGCAAGTCGGTTAGGACATCTACTTTGTGCATGACACAAGTCATTTTTCCAACAATTGTTTAAAGACAGAATATTTCACTGTATCACAATTCCAGTGGGTCAGAAGTTTACATACACTAAGTTGACTGTGCCTTTAAACAGCTTGGAAAATTCCAGAAAATTATGTCATGGCTGATAGGCTAATTTACATAATTTCAGTCAATTGGAGGTGTAACTGTGGATGTATTTCAAGGCCTACCTTCAAACTCAGTGTCTCTTTGCTTGACATCATGGGAAAGTACGCAAGTATAAAAGACCATGGGACCACGCAGCCGTCATACCGCTCAGGAAGGAGACGCGTTCTGTCTCCTAGAGATGAATGTACTTTGGTGCGAAAAGTGCGAATCAATCCCAGAACAACAGCAAAGGACCATGTGAAGATGCTGGAGGAAACAGGTACAAAAGTATCTATATCCACAGTAAAACGAGACCTATATCGACATAACCTGAAAGGCCGCTCAGCAAGGAAGAAGCCACTGCTCCAAAACCGCCGTAAAAAAGCCAGACTACGGGCTTGGCAGCAGGCAGCATCATGTTGTGGAGGTGCTTTGCTGCAGGAGGGACTTGGGCACTTCACAAAATAGATTGCATCATGAGGTAGGAAAATGATGTGGATATATTAAAGCAACATCTCAAGACATCAGTCAGGAAGTTAAAGCTTGGTCGCAAATGGGTCTTCCAAATGGACAATGACCCCAAGATTACTTCCAAAGTTGTGGCAAAATGGCTTAAGGACAATAAAGTCAAGGTATTGGAGTGGCCATCACAAAGCCCTGACCTCAATCCTATAGAACATTTGTGGGCAGAACTGAAAAAGCTTGTGCGAGCAAGGAGGCCTACAAACCTGACTCAGTTACATCAGCTATGTCAGGAGGAATGGGCCAAAATTCACCCAATTTATTGTGGGAAGCTTGTGGAAGGCTACCCAAAACGTTTGACCCAAGTTAAACAATTTAAAGGCAATGCTACCAAATACTAATTGAGTGTATGCAAACTTCTGACCCACTGGGAATGTGATGAAAGAAATAAAAGCTGAAATAAATCATTCTCTCTACTATTATTCTGGCATTTCACATTCTTAAAATAAAGTGGTGATCCTAACTGACCTAAGACAGGGAATTCTTACTAGGATTAAATGTCAGGAATTGTGAAAAACTGAGTTTAAATGTATTTGGCTAAGGTGTATGTAAACTTCTGACTTCAATTGTATATGTAAAGTGACTTTTAGTGTTTCAATATGGTAGATATTGCGTGGCCCTGCTCCTACCACAATGAAGGATTAACCCCCCCCCCCCTTTTTTTTTATAAAGTAATAGAGATATGGAAGATAAGTTACAGTATATCTAATAGCATATAGAGGGACAATGTAATGTTAAGATGGCACCGAAGAGGATGGCTAACGTTTTACATTCCCGTAACCAGTTGTGCTATTTTGTTCGTTTTTTAACTTAACTTAAAAAAATGTAACTTATTTTGTACATAATGTTGCTGCTACCATCTCTTATGACCGAAAAGAGCTTCTGGACATCAGAACTGGGATTACTCACCACGAACTGGAAAAAGCTTTTTCCTTTAATGAGTATGACCAGAAAAATTCTGCTCTCCCGGGAACAGGCCCAGATCCCCGTCATTTGCGTGAAGAAAAGACGGAGGAAAAGATGACGCAGATTGGGCTGGCTTTTGAGAATCCGTAGGCGAGCGAGTAAACTCCCACTGCCATCAATTCTACTTTCCATAAACAATCATTGGAAAATAAAATTGATGACCTACGATTACTATTATCCTACCAACGGGACATTAAGAACTGAAATATCTTATGTTTCACCGAGTTGTGGCTGAACGACGACACGGATAATATAGAGCTGGAGGGACTTTCAATGCACCGGCAGAACAGAGAAGCTACGTCTGGTAAGACGAGGGGTGGGGGTGTGTGTCTTTTTGTCAATAACAGCTGGTCCGCGATGTCCAATATTAAAGAAGTCTCGAGGTATTGCTTGCCAGAGGTAGAGTACCTTATGATAAGCTGTAGACCACACTATCTACCAAGAGAGTTCTCATCTATATTATTCGTAGCCATCTATTTACCACCACAGACCGATGCTGGCACTAAGACCACACTCAACCAACTCTATAAGGCCATAAGCAAAGAAGAAGATGGTCACCCATAAGTTGCACTCCTAGTGGCCGGGGCCTTTTTATCTTTTTTTTTTCTTCCCTTTTTCTCCCCAATTTCGTGGTATCCAATTGTTAGTAGTTACTGTCTTGTCTCATCGCTACAACTCCCGTACGGGCTCGGGAGAGACGAAGGTCGAGAGCCATGCGTCCTTCGAAACACAACCCATCCCAACCACCAGACACTCTGGGTTCGAGCCCAGGCTCTGTCGCAGCCGGCTGCTTCTTAACACAGTGCACATCCAACCCGCGCATCTAACCCTAACCCTAAGTCAGCCGCACCAATGTGTCGGAGGAAACACCGTACACCTAGCGACCTGGTCAGCGTGTACTGCGCCCGGCCCGCCACAGGAGTCGCCAATGCGCGATGAGACAAGGATATCCCTACCGGCCAAACCCTCCCTAACCCGGACGATGCTAGGCCAATTGTGCGTCGCCCCATGGACCTCCTGGTCGCGGCCGGCTGCAACAGAGCCTGGGCTCGAACCCAGAGTGTCTGGTGGCACAGCTAGCACTGCGATGCAGTGCCTTAGACCACTGCGCCACCCGGGAGGCCATGGCCGGGGGCTTTAATGCAGGCAAACTTAAATCAGTTTTACCAAATTTTTACCAGCATGTCACATGTGCAACCAGAGGAAAAAAACTTGAGACCACATTTACTCCACACAAAGAGATGCATGCAAAGCTCTCCCCGCCCTCCATTTGGCAAATCTGACCATAATTCTATCCTCCTGATTCCTGCTTACAAGCAAAAACTAAAACAGGAAGTACCAATGACTCGCTTAATAAGGAAGTTGTCAGATGACGCGGATGCTATGCTACAGGACTGTTTTGCTAGCACAGACTGGAATATGTTCCGGGATTCATCCAATGGCATTGAGGAGTATACCACCTCAGTTGTCGGCTTCATCAATAAGTGCATTGGCGACGTCGTCCCCACAGTGACCGTACGTACCCCAACCAGAAGCCATGGATTACAGGCAACATCCACATTGAGCTAAGGACTAGAGCTGCCGCTTTCAAAGAACGGGGACGCCTATAATCCGGACGCCTATAAGAAATCCCGCTATGCCCTCAGATGAACCATCAAACAAGCAAAGCGTCAATACAGAATTAAGATTGAATCCTACTACACCGGCTCTGAGGCTCGTCGGTGTAGCAGGGCTTGAAAACTATTACGGACTACAAAGGGAAACCCAGACGGGAGCAGCCCAGTGATGCGAGCCCACCAGATGATCTGAATGCCTTTTATGCTCGCTTCGAGGCAAGCAACACTGAAGCATGCACGAGAGCACCAGCTGTTCTGGATGACTGTGTGATAACGCTCTCGGTAGCCGATGTGAGCAAGACCTTTAAACAGGTCAACATTCACAAAGCCGCGGGGCCAGATGGATTACCAGGACGTTTACTCAATGCATGTGCAGACCAACTGGCAAGTGTCTTCACTGACATTTTCAACCTCTCCCTGACTGTCTGTAATACCTACATGTTTCAAGCAGAGCACCATAGTCCCTGTGTCCAAGGAAGCGAAAGTAACCTGCCTAAATGATAACTGCACCGTAGCACTCACGTCGGTAGCCATGAAGTGCTTTGAAAGGCTGGTCATGGCTCACATCAACAGCTTCCTCCTGGATACCCTAGACCCACTCTAATTCTTATACCGCCCCAACAGATCCACAGATGATGCAATCTCAATCGCACTCCACACTGCCCTTACCCACCTGGACAAAAGGAACACTTGTGTGATAATGCTGTACAGCTCAGCATTCAACAACATAGTGCCCACAAAGATCATCACTAAGCTAAGGACCCTGGGACTAAACACCCAGGTTCCTGACGGACCGCCTCCAGGTGGTAAGGGTAGGCAACAACACGTATGCCACGCTGTTCCTGAACACTGGGGCCCCTCAGGGGTGTGTACTTAGTCCCCTCCTGTACTCCCTGTTCACCCACGACTGCGTGGTCAAACACGACTCCAACACCAATATTAAGTTTGCTGACGACACATCAGTGGTAGGCCTGATCACCGACAACGATGAGACAGCCTATAGGGAGGAGGTCAGAGAACTGGCAGTGTGGTGCAAGGATAACAACCACTCCCTCAATGTGAGCAAGACAAAGGAGCTGATTGTGAACTACAGGAAAAGGTGGGCCGAACAAGCACCCATTAACATCAACGGGGCTGTAGTGGAGCGGGTTGAGAGCTTCAAGTTCCTTGGTGTCCACATCACCAACAATCTATCATGGTATAAACACACCAAGACAGTCGTGAAGAGGGCAAAACCTTTTCCCACTTAGGAGACTGAAAAGATTTGGCATGGGTCCCCAGATCCTCAAAAAGTTATACAGCTGCACCATCGAGAGCATCCTGACTGGTTGCATCACCGCCTGGTATGGCAACTGCTTGGCATCTGACAGTAAGACGCTACAGATGGTAGTGCGTACGGCCCAGTACATCACTGGGGCCAAGCTTCCTGCAATCCAGGACCTATATAATAGGCGGTGTCAGAGTAAAGCCCATAAAATTGTTAGAGACTCCAGTTACCCAAGTCATCGACTGTTTTCTTTGCTACCGCACGGCAAGCAGTACCAGAGCGCCAAGTCTAGGTCAAAAAGGACATAAGAGGTCCACAAGACTCCTGAACAGCTAATCAAATGGCTACCCGGACTATTCGCATTGTCCGCCCCCCCACCCCCATTTTTACGCTGCAGCTACTCTGTGTATTATCCATGCATAGTCACTTTACCTCTACCTACATGTACATATTACCTACATTACCTCGACTAACCGGTGCCCCCGCACATTGACTCTGTACCGGTACCCACTGTATATAGCCTCATTACTGATATTTTATTGTTGCTCCTTATTTATTTGTTATTTGATTTGTTTAATTTTTACTTCAGTTTATTTGAGTAAATACTTTTTTTTCTTAAAACTGCAATGTTGGTTAAGGGCTTAAGTAAGCATTTCACTGTAAGGTCTACATCTGTTGCATTCGGTGCATGTGACAAATACAATTTGATTTGATTTGATTTTGATTCTTGCGGTCAATTTGTACAAATTATTTATTACTATGTTCCAGCCCCCCGACCATCCGCTCAAGGAAAAATCGTCCCACAGCTGAATGTAAATGGGGACCCCTGCCATATAGTTTGTGCTGTAAGTCTGTGTATTCTTTTGTCTGTCTGTAGTTTGGGAACTGAGAAGAGGTCGCTCATCCGCTTTGAACAGGACAGTGACTGTGGCAAAACTCTGAGGTAAGACAACAAAAAGGCTACTTTCTGCTCATAAATTGAAGTAACAACACAAATGCCATACTGTAAACTCATTTAGCTAGCCAAACAGGAAGCATTGTTTATTTTGTTCTCAGAAAAATAACATATCAAAACTGAAAGGATTGCCAGTATAAATTATATCAAACCTCTCCCATATAACTCATAGAAATGAAATCCATCTCCCCACAGCTTCAGTCTCTCACCTTCTTTTTCTGCTTCATGTTCCCTGGACCCTTCAGTCTGAGAGAGTGTCATTTTGGGGCTGACCATCTGCAGAGACTAGCAGAGATTCTGAAGAGCTGTGCTGCTCAGTTGGTCAAACTGAGGTGAGAATGGGACTGGGAAAACTGCTTGACCTTTGAGATAATGAACCTGAAACTCATCAAATTTGAAAAAGTTAAAATAACACCACTGAATTTGAAAGAATCACAGAAGTACAGCATGACTGGCAGTAGAAGGATGATAATATACTGAACAAAGATATAAATGCAGCATGCAACAATTTCAACAATTTTATTGAGTTACAGTTTATAAGGAAATCAGTCAATTGAAATCAATGAATTTAGGCCATAATCTATGGGCAGGGGTGTAGCCATGGGTGGGCCTGGGAGGGCATAGGCCCACCAACTGGGGAGCTAGGCCCAGTCAATCAGAAGAGTGTTTTCATACAAAAGGGCTATATTACAGACAGAAATATTCCTCAGCCCCCCCCTCCCCTCAGACGATCCCGCAGGTGAAGAAGCCGGATGTGGAGGTCCTGGGCCGGTGTGGTTACATCTGGTCTGCGGTTGTGAGGACGGTTTGTCATACTGACAAATTCTCTAAAACTAAGTTGGAAACGGCTTATGGTTGAGAAATTGACATTCAATTCTCTGGCAACAGTTCTGGTAGGCATTCCTGTAGTCAGCATGCCAATTGCATGCTCCCTCAAAACTTCAGACATCTGTGGCATTGTGTTGTGTGACAAAACTGCACATTTTAGAATTGCTTTTTATTGTCCCCAGCACAAGGTGCACCTGTGTAGTGATCATGCTGTTTAATCTGTTTCTTGATATGCCACATCTGTTAGGTGGATGGATTATCTTGGCAAAGGAGAAATGCTCACTAAGAGGGATGTAAAAAAAAAATTTGCAAAGAATTTGAGAGAAATAAGCTTTTTGTGTGTATGGAACATTTCTGGGATCTTTTATTTCAGCTCATGAAACATGTGACCAACACTTTATAGTATATTATTCCTGTATGATTCTGGGGAACACTGTTTTCTCTTGTGTATGTAGGTTATCCTGTAACACCATGCAGAGAGAAGGCCTCTTTGCTCTACAGAACAGCCTGACTGCCCTGTCCTCATTACACACCCTGGAGTGAGCACGCACGCACGCAAGCACACACACACGTATATACACACACACACTGGTGATTGACTCTGCAAGTTATAGGAAGTGAAATTACAGACTTTTTCCCTTCAGTATAAGAAACAATGGACTGAATGTTCAGGTGATTGAAGACTTGGTGAAGCAGCTGAGGTGTGGTCATGTCCAACGCTATATCAGGTGAGGAGGATATGGGAATAGCATTTGTGTGTGGGATCTCTTGTGTGAGTGTGTATGATTCAGGTTAACATGCTGTGTATATTTCCCATCAGTATTGAGGAGATGTGGATCACAGCAGTAGCAGCTGTTAACCTGGTCTCCTGCTGCTTGAACCTGAACCCCAACATACACACAATCAGGTGATAATTCATGTTGGCATTGGGGTAATATTTAGAAGTATAGTAAAATAGAACATGACATTCATAATGTATGTGTGAACTTATTTTGCAGGGTAAACCACACCACTGTACACATTACTTTGGAAAAATGCACAAATCACACTCCTACCAGGTAAAGTTGAAATACATTTTCGTTGTCCATTTGCAAAATATATTTAGATGTGAAGATAAAGATAACAGCTCTTTCTGTTTTAACTGAGCTGGCTTTATTTGTGTTTCAGTGGTGATTCTGCAGACATGGCTGGCTCTCTGTCTACCATGACCATCAGGTGAAAGCAGCTTCCTCTATTATTCCTACATCAACAGGAATGTGTGTAAGATAGCTCAGATGGTTACTGCATATTCTCCCTGTTACATGTTCCTGCCTCTTGTGTTTCAGTCTAGTAGACTGTGCAGTACAAGGGCACCACCTAGTGTCTCTGCAGACTGTGTTCCAGAGATGCCCTCTGCTGCAGGATCTAGAGTAAGTATCTGCGAGAAGGGACCTAGGACTACTTTGGAAGTTGTTAAAGTGTTTGTAATGTCTAATTTAATTTAGTTGTATTAAGTTATACCTATTTCTTATTTTCCTCTAGTTTGTCACACAACAGCATCGGTAGAGTGGGAGCAGAGTTTCTCTGCTCTGTCTTACCATCCTTAGTTAGTCTGAGGAAACTCTGGTGAGGCTTATGTTGTTATGAATTTTGGGGGTTGGAAGGGCTCTACATGGGTTTTTTTGGCCAAAGATTAATATCTTAGGCTGAACATGAAAAATACAAACATGTTTATACACTGCTCAAAAAAATAAAGGGAACACTTAAACAACACAATGTAACTCCAAGTCAATCACACTTCTGTGAAATCAAACTGTCCACTTAGGAAGCAACACTGATTGACAATATATTTCACATGCTGTTGTGCAAATGGAATAGACAAAAGGTGGAAATTATAGGCAATTAGCAAGACACCCCCAAAAAAGGAGTGATTCTGCAGGTGGTGACCACAGACCACTTCTCAGTTCCTATGCTTCCTGGCTGATGTTTTGGTCACTTTTGAATGCTGGCGGTGCTCTCACTCTAGTGGTAGCATGAGACGGAGTCTACAACCCACACAAGTGGCTCAGGTAGTGCAGTTCATCCAGGATGGCACATCAATGCGAGCTGTGGCAAAAAGGTTTGCTGTGTCTGTCAGCGTAGTGTCCAGAGCATGGAGGCGCTACCAGGAGACAGGCCAGTACATCAGGAGACGTGGAGGAGGCCGTAGGAGGGCAACAATCCAGCAGCAGGACCGCTACCTCCGCCTTTGTGCAAGGAGGTGCACTGCCAGAGCCCTGCAAAATGACCTCCAGCAGGCCACAAATGTGCATGTGACAGACGTGACAGAGTCTGGAGACGCCGCGGAGAACGTTCTGCTGCCTGCAACATCCTCCAGCATGACCGGTTTGGCGATGTGTCAGTCATGGTGTGGGGTGGCATTTCTTTGTGGGGCCGCACAGCCCTCCATGTGCTCGCCAGAGGTAGCCTGACTGCCAATAGCTACCGAGATGAGATCCTCAGACCCCTTGTGAGACCATATGCTGACACATGCACATTTGCCCTACCTGTATTCACCCACCTGGCCAGTGACACAACAATACTAATGTTGATCCCTCTGTCCCCCAGTCTCTCCCTGTGCTCTGGTTGGACAGCGGCAGGAGCATTGGACCTGCTCAAAGGGCTTGGACAGTGTCTCTCTCTGGATGGGATCAGGTAAAAAACTTTTACTCTTGAGATTCCCTCACCAACTCTGACCTCCCACTGCAGCACAGCATGACCACCATGACTGACAGCTATTCCTATGATATACTGTGTGTCCTGGGGTAAGGGCATGAGCTAAATACCTGTATCCTGTCCACAGCCTTGACTCAGCACAGCTGGATCAAAAGAGCACAGTCTCCTTGGCACAGGGGCTCCATGCTATGACCTCCTTGAAGAGGCTAAAGTGAGTAGAGCTTCCTGATAGAGAATGTAGTGGGCCTTGCCATGCCTGAGACAAATGTGGTGTAAAGTGTTATCTTTGCCAATGATTTGTGATCTGTCCGTAGTCTGAATAAGAAAGTAACCATGGCGACTGGATCCCCAGAGGAGGCGACCACACTGGTCCTACCGGCCTCTCTGGAGGGGCTCAGAGCAATGGAGGAGATTGAGTGAGTAGAATAATGATAACACGCATGTCAAGTAGTATCTGACTTCTGCATGAACTAGCCATCACTTCTGATGTGGTATTGTCAATGTGTGTCTGGCCTGCAGGTTGGAGGGGATGAGGATGTCAGATAAAGGATTTGAGGAGCTTATCAAACACCTGCCCAACTGGACAGGCCTGAGGAAGATCAGGTAGGGTCCAGGGATTATTGAACTGGAGGAATGGCTAGGGAACAGACGTGGGCAAAAAATTGTCAACATAATTGAATGTGTCAAAGTTAGCTAAGACATGCATCAGCAATCTGTCAAATTATCCAATGTTAGAACCTGTCAAAGTACCAGGTAATATTCTAATGGGCTTCATGGGTACAACTTAGGTGTGTTTAGGATTATGGCAGACATTTTAAATTTGTCATCATGAAAGAGGTAAAGTGTATTCGGAAAGTATTCAGACCCCTTGACTTTTTATACATTTTGTTACGTTACAGCCTTATTCTAAAATTAATTCAATTGTTTTTTCCCCTCATCAATCTACACAAAATACACCATAATGACAAAGCAATATCACATTTACATAAGTGTTCAGACCCTTTACTCAGTATTTTGTTGAAGAACCTTTGGAAGCGATTACAGCCTCGAGTCTTCTTGGTTATGACGCTACAAGTTTGGCACACCTGTATTTGGAGTGTTTCTCCCATTCTACTCTGCAGATCCTCTCAAACTCTGTCAGATTGGATGGGGAGCGTCGCTGCACAACTATTCTTCTACATTTGCACACACTGTACATAGATTTTCTGTTGTGTTATTGACTTGACGTTTGTTTATGTGTAACTCTGTGTTGTTGTTTTTGTCGCACTGCCTTGCTTTATCTTGGCCAGGTCGCAGTTGTAAATGAGAACTTGTTCTTAACTGGCCTACCTGGTTGGTGAAATAAATAAATATATTTTTTTAAATGTTCAGGTCTCTCCAGAGATGTTCGATCCGGTTCAAGTCCAAGTTCTGGCTGGGCCACTCAATGACATTCAGAGACTTGTCCTGAAGCCACTCCTGCATTGTCTTGGCTGTGTGCTTAGGGTCATTGTCCTGTTGGAAGGTGAACCTTCGCCCCAGTCTGAGGTCCTGAGCACTCTGGAGCAGGTTTTCATCAAGGATCTCTCTGTACTTTGCTCAATTGATCTTTCCCTCGATCCTGACTAGTCCCCACAGCTTGATGCTGCCACCACCATGCTTCACCATAGGGATGGTGCCAGGTTTCTCCAGACGTGACTCTTGGCATTCAAGCCAGAGAATCTTGTTTCTTATGGTGAGAGTCCTTTAGGTGCCTTTTGGCGTACTCTAAGCGGGCTGTCATGTGCCTTTTACTGAGGAGTGGCTTCCGTCTGGCCACTCTACCATAAAGGCCTGCTTGGTGGAGTGCTGCAGAGATGATTGTCCTTCTGGAAGGTTCTCCCATCTGCACAGAGGAACTCTGGAGCTCTGTCAGAGTGACCATCGGGTTCTTGGTCACCTCCCTGACCAAGGCCCTTCTCCACCGATTGGTCAATTTGGCTGGGTGGCCAACTCTAGGAAGAGTCTTGGTGGTTCCAAACTTCTTCCATTTAAGATTGATGGATGCCACTGTGTTCTTGTGGACCTTCAATGCTGCAGAAGTGTTTTGGTAGCCTTCCCCAGATCTGTGCCTTGACACAAGCTTTACGGACAATTCCTTTGACCTCATGGCTTGGTTTTTGCTCTGACATGCACTGTCAACTGTGGGACCTGATATAGACAAGTGTGTGCCTTTCTAAATCATGTCAAAACAATTGAATTCACCAAAGATGGACTCTAATCAAGTTGTAGAAACATCTCAAGGATGATCAATGGAAACAGGATGCACTTGAACTCAAGTTTGAGTCGCATAGAAAAGAGTCTGAATACTTGTGTAATTAAGGTATTTCTGTTCTTTATTTGTATTAAATTTGCTAAAATGTATAAAAAACAATTTTTGATTTGTCATTATGGTGTACTGTGTGTGGATTGATGAGAAAAAAAACGATTTTATCCAATTTAGAATAAGGCTGTAACGTAACAAATGTAACAATAAGTCAAGGGGTCTGAATACTTTCCCGAATGCACTGTATAGAGAGGGGTCAAAGTGCTGATTGGTTTGTAAAGACACACCTTTATTATATTGTCCTCACAAAGTTCCGCTTATTCTACTTCCTGAGCTGGTTCAGAGGAAACATACTGATGAAACATACTGATATTATGAGTTATGATATGAAGTGAACCTGTTTCTCTCTCAATCATTAGAAGAGGAGAGTGTTGACCCAGATTTCTGTGTAAAACACACAGACTGGGACGTCATTTAACTTCTTTATCTTTGTGTGTCAGCCTGTCAGATAACTATATTGGTGGCCAAGCAGGAGAGAGGCTGGTCCAGGCCCTGGCTAATTGCACAGAACTGGAGGTACTCCAGTAAGGCCAAGTTCCAAATATCTATCCATAGTTCCCTATTTCTAATGGGCTTTCAAAATGGACAAAAATAAAAGGTTAGAATTTTGACTGCAAACTATGCACCGCCTGACCCATTACATTATATCTCAGTCTGTCCAGAAATAAACTCAGCCTAGCATGTGCTGCCAAGATGGGACGAGTTCTGCCCACTCTCATTCACCTCAGGGTTCTAGAGTAAGTCTATTCCCATCAGTTTTTTTGTTTGGCTTGGATTGTGTTAAGTTTATTTATTGATTTTATGCATCTATTGCAATGTAACCTCAACCCTAACCCTTGTTTATGTTCACCGTTGTGTTTTTGCGAAAAGTTTCTCCGAGAACCCGATTGGCAGAGAAGGATCTGTCAGTATCTCCAATGCTCTGATCTTCATTAACTATTTGACAAAGATACAGTAAGATATACCCAATGTAATCTGCTACATACTGACTGTATTCTCTGCTCAATCTTGGGGAATGCAGAGGAGAGGCTAGCTGTTAATGTACTTGTTGTCTTTCAGCTTGACCTCCATAGGGACTTCAGAGCTCACTGGTCTAGCTGCCAGCTTGGCTTACTGTGTCTGTGCAGAGGATGTCAGGTAAGGGCAGGGCCACAGTGTCAGGCGGACCGTATATAGGCAGCAAAGAGCTTTATTCTTCTGGTTCTCATGTTCATGACCAATTTGACCAAATTCCATTACTCTCTCTTTCACTCCCTGTTAATTGTGTCAGTTTTGCGTGGAATGGCTGTGGAGATGATGTCGCAGTGAAGCTTTCTGAAGTTTTACCACAATGCCAGAAGCTAAGGAGACTTGAGTGAGTGTACAGTTTACAGTTATGCACATTGACTTGTCCTAAATAGACCTGATAATCAGATCATTGTTTTTATGTCTTTGATTTTAGTCTTGAGTTGAACAGTATCAGCACTACTGGAGCAGAGGCACTTGCCAGAAGCTTACAGTCTTGTCCGTCGCTTGAAGTAATCAGGTACATTTACATGTTATTCATATAGCAGATGCTGTTATTCAGAGCGACTTACAGTTAGTTAGTGCATTCATCTTAAGATGGCTAGGTGAGACAACCACATGTCGTGGTAATTACATTTTTCCTCTATAAAGAAATGATCAGCAAAGTCAGTGCTAGTAGGGGGGGGGGGGGTTCAGACGTTTTCGGAAGATGGGCAGAGATTCTCCTGTAGGGGTGGGACGGCCAAGAGACCAGAGGTGGCTTGGAAATGTAGCTGGAAAAAGTTTTGTTGAATTATGTCAATCGTATTAATGTACTTACGCTGACTATCAATCAGCAATTGGGTACTATCTTTGTTGTGTACAATTCCAGTAATACTCCTTTCCTCTCCTTGTTTGACCAGACTGTGGAGGAATAGTATCTCTACCTGTGATGCCCAGAGACTGAGACAGAGCGAGAAGAGGCTCAACTTCTTCTCCACGTAGTCTATGATCTACTCATTCAGTGTGGCAGCAGAACAGTCAACTTGCACTTTTATTTTTATAATAGTTTATGCACTTAGAGACCACATTTCCTTAAAATTACAGCAGGTCATCAAATCAAACAATAAAATGATCCTTGTAGGGGGGGCAGTGAACCTTTATTCCAACCCTGGGAACTGGTCTCTATCTCTCTTTCTTCCTCTTCCTGGAAACGGTCCGTGTGTTGTCTCTATCCACTCATATTTATTTCTGTATTGATTTTGAATCTGGGATTCATTGATTGCTTAAGTTTTGCAGAATTATTTATTTTTCACATCTGACTAAAAGGGTCGGTGAGACCAAGTCAATTTGTTCTCTTGAACTGCTGGATTCTAATTCTGTCATTGCTCATGTTTCAAATCAAAATCAAATCAAAGTTTATTTGTCACGTGCGCCGAATACGACAGGTGTAAACCTTACAGTGAAATGCTTACTTACAGGCTCTAACCAATAGTGCATTTTATCTGCTAATTTATTCCTTACACTTGTTGTGTTTTGTCTTGTGTGGCAGATTTCTTTCTTCATTTACTTGTTTTTGTAATGTCCATTTTGATGTTTTATTATGACATGCACTGGTAATAAAGTGTGAGACAAGTCTTCTTTTTCATATGATATGCTATGTAAATAGTGATTTTCTTTATCTGAACTTACCTCTAGATGGCAATACAATTTCACAATTCAAGGTTCTATACTAAATCAAGAAAAAAGAACCTCCAGTCATCTCCGTTTGAAATGTTTACACAATTAATTTGTTTGTCTTTTTTATTTGACAAAATAACCATTACTCACTGATGTAAATGATGAGGTGCTGACTATATTGTACCTTGTAAATTGAGACTGACAGAGTGTTTTGGCAAATGAGACAGCAGTGCACCAGATTCAATCAAGCACTGGGGTATTTTCTCCCACCACCCCAACAAAAAGTTGAGTGACCTTCAACTATGTCATGTGATGTAATATACTGTACATCTGTGTCAAACATATTGGCATTGAGATGTACAGAATTTGGCCCTCTTTGAGTTATTACTGATTACACAAAAAGCCTATATGTTAAGAAAATATATAGCTTGTATTACCAATATGTATTAACAAACCATAGCATTTATATTTTCATTTAGCTGAAGGCAATTATAAACAGAATAGAGCGCGTGTGATTCAGGCGGAGTTCAGAGCAACGCGCGACTACCAGTATCGCTCCTCTACACCACTCGGCTAGAGACTGGCACAGCGCAGAATGACCTGCCCTCGTGGCGAACTACAACAAATTGTTTCCCCCTGATGATATTTTTGGACATCATGAAAATAACGTCAATTTGTGCATAGGGAGAAAAGTGTTTGAGCTATCAAGAAATAAGGAATCTTCTGAGAAGAGAAGTGGGTAGAGTAGTACTTAAATCACATTTACTAAGGTAAGTTAATATTGGGGCTCTTGGGCAGTGTATTTTTATCATATGCTATTAACGGTATGCATATTATGTCTGTAAATATGTACATTAAGTAAATTCATGACTCTGAAATACAAATGCAAGGTGTTCAAAGGTGTGCTGCAAATTCAAATATTGCTATTCACTGGGATATTGATATATTGTAATTCTCAATGTACTGCTTCTGAAATTGTAAACTGATGGAAATATTAAGGGTTGCACACAGGATATCAGAGGTTATTGTGAACATAATGTTTGTGTCACATACAGATCTACAGAAAACCCTCACAAAGCTCAAGCTGTCAAGCACAAGAGTAAACAGAGACAGTTGTCACTAGCTCTAAAGCAGAAATGTCACAGTCTTCTCAGAGACCCATGTCTTTACTTCTCTGGTTCACTCCTGTCTGTCTATTCAAATATGGACATAGCTTATCTCTATTGGTCTCTCGCTCTCTGCATTGCTCCATCTCTCTCTGGATTTTTTGGTTGTTAAAATATACTGTGAAATCTATACAATTTCTATTGTACGCCACCATCAAAGGTGGAGAAAATCTGTTCCCTTCTCACCCACCCTCATAAGTATTCTCCAGTGACATTTGCTCTCTCACAGTAGAGCAGATGATGCAGTCAGTCTGGTCCTTAAGCACTGAGATTAGTGAAGATGGGAATTCAATTTTCATCATGGGTTGAAAATGGTCTTGATTGATAATAATCTTGATAAATAGCAATCTATGTATATTTCTCACAGTTTTTGTGTTGATTTAGCCTGGACCATTTGCCCATGTAGCATTATTACTGGGACAAGAGCTAATTTAATATTTTTACCATCTGAATGAATGGTCTGAGAAAAGTTTGCCCAAGGGGCACCTGGGGGGGGGGCGACGACTTTAGGTTTGCAGACAACCAGCCCTTTATTTATCTGTGGGGAGGCCACTTCCTCTGCCACACAGACAGGAAGACGACATGACACTGAGGGTGGTGACCTGGGTCTATAACTCACAGATCACCAGTTTTTTAGGTTGCCTACTGTATTCAACTCAGTTTTCGGTATGTGATTATATAATTGCGTATTCAGCGACGGTCATGAAAATAATTCTAACTAATTCTAACTCTATTTGAACTTCGATACACAAACAGTATGTGGCATTGTCTTTTCACATTCCAATCACTGACAGTTCTAGGCTTTCTTAAAATTGCAGTGTCTGCCTCTCCTCTGTAGCCACTTACTTATATCCCATAGCGATGTTTCCCCTATATTTTCCCCCTACATGTTTCCCCAGCATCCATTTAAAAGCGAGACGCGCTTTGGCTCAATACCTGGAAGTCTATGGGAACAGCTAGCATGTCATTGTGCTAATGCTAGTAGCCACCACTGTTGAAAGAAATCCTAGGGAAAACACTGGATAGTATTGCCCCATTCCCCTATTCCCCACAAATATGCTTATTGTACCCTGGGAAAGAAAATGCTCAATTTCTGCCACTTGTCAGCATACACCAGGGCAGACAGGTAATTAGAGTGTTAGAGTAAATGACCATGTACGTTGTGTTTACTGTGCTATTAAGGTGAGTGAGGCACAGTTTCCAGTTTGAGCGATAAGGGGTTGTTGGTGTGTGTGTGTGTGTGTGTGTGTGTGTGTGTGTGTGCACGTGTTTGGATTGTCGATCTCTCTGTGTGTATAAGGATAAGGATGATTATGCTGTTGATTTGGTAACAATACAAGTTTTCCATTACATCATCAGCCATCAGAAGTGAACACATAGAATGTGGCTATTATGCTAAAAATGGCACTTATGGTCAGGGTATATATGGCCAAAGCTTTGCCTTAGGTGTGAAGAGTGTTTTTTTTTTACTGTAATGTTGGATGGACTGAACCTGAGGGGCTGTTTAGGGATATGGGGTGAGTTATCCCCATTTATACTTTAGGTATGTGAGCAATACTATGCTGATGTCTTCAGTATAATATTCTTACGGATACCAAAACAACATTTAACCGTTTACATTATACAAGCGATTGAGAATATGATACTTTACTTTTGCACACTTGCTTGCGCATACATACATCCATGAAGATTGATTATGATTTGGTTGGCAGTGTGTGATGTGTGTGTTTATGTTACGGAACACGTCCGTATGCTCCCATTGTACACTTTTGCCATTTGCTTTGGTTGAAGCTAATTACTGGTAATGGAATACCTTTATATGGTAAGAGCTTCATAGAGAGCCTCATATATGGTGCTTACATAAAAAAGTCCATTAACCATATCAGAAAATGACAATGTGGGTAAATAATCATTTTAGTTTTAGTTGTATTTACAGTGGTTTTATTATAACCTTATAATTAATTACTTAAGTTAATAAATGGTGCTATAACATATGCAGTTGCACATCTGTGATCTCTAGGGAATATAACCAATTTCCTGGTTCCACTAGCAGTGGAAGGAGGGTCTTCCACAATGGCACATCAGTATCTTAGCAACAAGAGCTCTCACCATACTCATCATGTCCTTACAAATTACGTTACCTGTGCATGAATGTTTGACAGAGTACAGATCTCATTAGTTATTCTCTCATATGACACATGATGGACCACTGTACTAGATAAATTATTCTGTGCGTGGCCCTGACCTTTGTTTTTCCTGCAGCTGAATTGATTTAGGCAACTCTCTGGATACTGCACATGGATAAAATTACATTTTTATGTTCTATTGAATATGGAATATGAGAATGTATGATACTGTAGGTCTCAAATGTTCTGTCATCAACCACCCTGCATTAAGCATCCCCATGTTTTTGTCAGTCTCTCTACCTTATTTTGAATCTATGAGTCTACAGAATGCTCAGTGCTACAGTAATGTCATTCATAGTGCTGTTTCTCTTTGCTGTGTATGTTCCCAGGCTGTGGGAGGGCTGACACTCCTGCCGGCATGGCCTACACGCTAGGCACGGGGGCCGACTCTGGGCCAACCGTGGGTCCTCAGCACTGCATCACCAGGGTGGAGCTGTCTGTGTGCTGCGGCAACCTGCTGGACAGAGATGTGACCTCCAAGTCAGACCCCTTCTGTGTGCTATTCAATGAGGTGGACAGCAGCTGGGTTGAGGTGATGAGGGGAGGGGTGGACATGGGTGGAAAAGGGTGGATGGATAATGATTAATGGCGAGATGAGGGAAATGGTTGCTGGAAAAGTAGAAGGAATGGGTGACTGACTGGAGGGGTAGTATAAAGGTAAAAAAGATGAAGAATTTGTGGTTATGATGAAAGTTGGAACAAAGATGATACTGAGAGATGCTAAAGAGAGAGTTAAACATGAAAAGCAAACCACTTGAGAGGGTGAAATAAACATTACAAAGAAATTTCCTCTCACTGTTGAATGCTCTCAATGTTTTATCACTTACTAGTCAAGTTCGCAATAACACTGAGTGTTCTGTATAAACCAGGAAAATAGTGGAATATCAATATACTATGGAGAAACGTTAATCCACAGCTGTCTTTGAAGCCGTGTTGCCTAACACAGGTACACAGTCAAACTTGGCTATATTGTAAAAATGCATGAAAAAAAAATGCTTTTAAGGTTAGGGTTAGCAGTGTGGTTAGGGTTAGGTTTAAAATCACATTATAAGAAGAGAAATTGTAGAACTCAGCAGGGCTCATCAGGGCTCATGACTTTGTGTGTGCGTGTGTGCGTGCGCGCGTGCGTGCGTGTGCTCGGGCTACCCTCTCAGTGCCAGGGAAAAACATGCCTGCCTGCCTGGGTAGTGTTCTGTTGAAGCAGGCTGAGTGTGTTCCTGCAGGCCTGAGCTGTCGGTCAACAGGGCAGGCTCCAACATGAAACCAGCATAGCGGTTGCTGCAGTAACCATGGAAACGTGGATGGAAACAAAGGAATCATGATGTTCTTAATGCGTGGAAAGAGAAATGAGGAATGGAACTAACAGGCAAACAGGGAAGGGACATGAAATATACACAGTGGGTTTTGAAAACGGGTAGCCTATGTATAAAAAGTACGTGTGTGCTATTCCAGAGGTGTAAAATAATAATCCTCACAATGGTTTCTCTTTGGATCATGATGAAAGCTACAGCATATGAAACACACAACAATACACACACAGCCAAAAAACACACGGCAGAGCAGGCATTGAGAAGTGAAGGGTTGTTAAAGTGAAGGGTTTTTCTCCCTGTCCGTCTGGGCGTGAGAGAGGGGTTCACTCTGGGTGGAGTGGCCATCTGTTCTGTGGGGGTAAAGAGGGAAGTGTGATAACACAGAAAGGGGAGGGGGTAACAATCAGAAGGTGAGGGGAGAGACACAGAGACTAGGGGTTCCAGTCAAACAGACAGAGCAGAGAAGAAACATATACAGTCTGCTCCGCCCTAGGCTCAGCGATGGGAGAACAAGAGGGGGTGATGAGTATGTGTACATCTTCTATCAGTGTGAGTCAGACATACACAGTGTTAGTCACCACCACCTGGTTTTATCTTTCACATGAACAAAACCTTATCAACCTTCAACACCCCCACATGTCCACCCTCCACCTCCGCTGTGTGTGCACGGTGGTTGTGTGTGAGTACAGTACTTCTTTGAGAAAAACATAGTGTATTCCTGTGTATTATTTTCAGATTGGTCGAACAGAGACTGCAGTGAATAACCTGAATCCAGTGTTTGGGGTGAAGTTTAAGGTGGACTACCATTTTGAGGAAGTCCAGAAGCTCAAGTTTGCCCTGTTTGATGAGGACAAGTGCAGCAGCCAGCTGTATGAGCATGACTTCCTTGGAGAGTACATCTGTACACTGGGGGTGGTATGCTACCTGTCACGTGGTTCTAATAATCTGTCTGTGACACCTTTCTGCACCTGTTTATCACCTGCTTATGTTTATCTGCAGTTGGGCATTTCACCCCTCACTCACTTCTCTCTCTGGTCTGTGACCTTTAGATTGTGTCCAATAAGAAACTTCACCGACCACTGACCTTGGCCAATAGCAAGCCAGCTGGGAAGGGAACCATCACAGTGAGAACATCATGCTTATATACCTCATTCCCACAAATAAATCCAAGAACCAAAAACATGTCCACACACACACACACACACACACACACACACACACACACACACACACACACACACACACACACACACACACACACACACACACACACACACACACACACACACACACACACACACACACACACACACACACACACACACACACACACACACACACTGTTCTGTAACATGGTGCAGTGTTACGTAGTACAACCCAGTAACAGTTTGTCTTGTATGCAGATAACTGCGCTGGAACTGTCAGACAATAGAATAATCACATTGACATTGTGTGGGAGAAAGCTTGACAAGAAGGTAAGAGTTACTGCTACTATATTATCATCTCTGTTAAAAAGTTCTTACTTAATATTTGGAACAACAATAATATTTAGTCCATTTATATTTTACATTTTAGTCATTTAGCAGATGCTCTTATCCAGAGCTACTTTAATTAGTGCATTCATCTTAAGCTAGCTAGGTGGGACAACCACATATCACAATCATAGTATGTACATTTTCCCTCAAAGTTGCAAAGTCAGAGATAGTAAGAGGGAAAAAAGTCAAGTGCAAGTGTTAGTTCACACAATTTTATTTGTATTTTTATAATGGTATGCTGGCAGCTATGTGGGCCATTCTCACACCAGATTGTTTTGTTTTGTAGGATTTCTTTGGTAAATCAGACCCCTACCTAGAGTTCCATAAGCAAGGAGATGATGGGAAATGGATGTTAGTCCACAGGACAGAGGTGAGTTGGTCGGGGGTGGCTGTTTAAACGATTTAAATTTCAACATTGCAGAACTGAGTGTGTTATATCACTTAACAAGGTGTATTACCACCTGCTGACAACAGTAACTGGATAGCCTTGGATTGGCTTCTAAGTTCTTTATTCCAAGTAACACGGAATAAGTTTTCTCACTGTAGCTGTTTTTGTGCTGCAGGTGATAAAGAACACTCTGGACCCGGTGTGGAAGCCCTTCACAGTACCACTCATCTCCCTCTGTAACGGGGACGTGGACAGGAGCATCAAGGTGAGTAAGGTTTATCAACATGTGCATTCATCTGAGGGCGATGGTATGAACATGGAATCCCCTTTAGATACAGTATGTAAAAAGCCAAATATATTTTAAGAAGTTATTTATTGTGGTATTACTGTATGTTGTCTCGTATTTTAGGTACTGTGCTATGATTACGACAACGATGGAGGCCATGACTTCATTGGAGAGTTTCAGACCGCTGTCAACAAGATGAGTGAAGCCCAAAATTCACTGGAGGTGAGGGATGGATTTTAGAGCTACTCCAGTTTATCTATGGGGGTTTGTTCTGCATGCTTTAGTCATGCTGTGATGTGGATCAAACACAATTTTTTACATTGTCTCAACTCTCAGTGTTCTCCTCACTGTGAGTGGATGACTCACTTAAGACACTGCAGTTAACACAGCTCACCATTTCTGAATGGAGGACACCTGTTCATTTGGATATTCACAAGTGCTTATTTACGCCTTGTTTTTAACCTCACTAATACATGTTGGGTTATGCTTTATTTTACAGCCCGGCCACACCTGGAGAGAGAACAGCTCTGTATTTGACTTACGTTTTTCGCTCCTGACTTCCTGTTGAAAACCTTGTGTCATTAGCTAATGGCAGAAATGCAAATACAGCCGATGTGAGAAAGAGTGTACATTGTGTGGATGTGCAGAGGGTCCCAGTGGTCATTTCTTACTCTGTGTTCTTCTGCTCCAGATCGAATTTGAATGCATTAATCCCAAGAAACAGAAGAAGAAAAAGAGCTACAAAAACTCTGGAATCATCATTCTGAAGTCATGCAAGGTGAACCAAAACACCTAGAGACTAATAAATATAGTGTACACTATCCCTCTTCATGACTAATTAGTTAACCCACTATGGCAACCGCAAAATGCAAATTAAGTCTAAAAGGAAACTGCTTTTTAATTAAATTATGAATGCACATTAAAGCCTTAGCCTTATTCTTTTTTATTACAAACAAAATGCCTGTAATTTTGGTTTTGCTGCAGGCAGGGATTAGAGTAATGGCTCAAATCGCTGTTAAATGTATTTATTAATATCAGCACAACACACCTATCAGTCTCACACAGTCAACCAGGGGCTGCCTGCAGTAATCACCTTTGTTCAGGCAGCCAATTACTGAATATGGAGACTACTCAATCCTATCAAAGTGCCACTTCCTTGCTTTCTCCAATTATTTATCTATAGGAAAAATAATTTGAACTTGCTACAGTATGGATGGAATGGTATGAGCAGCGTTAGAATAATCTTTGAATACTTTCTCCTCAGGTTGAAAGGGACTATACTTTCCTGGACTATATTTTAGGTGGATGCCAAATCATGTTCACTGTGAGTATGTCATCACTCACCTCAATGTGTCTCCCACTTTCTACCTGTAAACTCTGACCCTGTACTCTAACGCTCTACCTGTAAACTCTGACCCTGTACTCCAACGCTCTACCTGTAAACTCTGACCCTGTACTCCAACGCTCTACCTGTAAACTCTGACCCTGCACTCTAACGCTCTACCTGTAAACTCTGACCCTGTACTCCAACGCTCTACCTGTAAACTCTGACCCTGCACTCCAACGCTCTACCTGTAAACTCTGACCCTGTACGCCAACTCTCTACCTGTAAACTCTGACCCTGTACTCCCACTCTCTACCTGTTAACTCTGACCCTGTACGCCAACTCTCTACCTGTAAACTCTGACCCTGTACGCCCACTCTCTACCTGTTAACTCTGACCATGTACGCACACTCTCTACCTGTAAACTCTGACCCTGTACGCCCACTCTCTACCTGTAAACTCTGACCCTGTACGCCCACTCTCTACCTGTTAACTCTGACCCTGTACGCCCACTCTCTACCTGTAAACTCTGACCCTGTACGCCCACTCTCTACCTGTTAACTCTGACCATGTACGCCCACTCTCTACCTGTAAACTCTGACCCTGTACGCCCACTCTCTACCTGTTAACTCTGACCATGTACGCCCACTCTCTACCTGTAAACTCTGACCCTGTACTCCCACTCTCTACCTGTAAACTCTGACCCTGTACTCTCTACCTGTAAACTCTGACCCTGTACGCCCACTCTCTACCTGTAAACTCTGACCATGTACGCCCACTCTCTACCTGTAAACTCTGACCCTGTACTCCCACTCTCTACCTGTAAACTCTGACCCTGTACGCCCACTCTCTACCTGTTAACTCTGACCCTGTACGCCCACTCTCTACCTGTAAACGCTGACCCTGTACGCCCACTCTCTACCTGTTAACTCTGACCATGTACGCCCAATCTCTACCTGTAAACTCTGACCCTGTACTCCCACTCTCTACCTGTAAACTCTGACCCTGTACTCTCTACCTGTAAACTCTGACCCTGTACGCCCACTCTCTACCTGTTAACTCTGACCCTGTACGCCCACTCTCTACCTGTTAACTCTGACCCTGTACTCCCACTCTCTACCTGTAAACTCTGACCCTGTACGCCCACTCTCTACCTGTTAACTCTGACCCTGTACGCCCACTCTCTACCTGTAAACTCTGACCCTGTACGCCCACACTCTACCTGTAAACTCTGACCCTGTACTCCCACTCTCTACCTGTAAACTCTGACCCTGTACGCCCACTCTCTACCTGTTAACTCTGACCCTGTACGCCCACTCTCTACCTGTTAACTCTGACCCTGTACTCCCACTCTCTACCTGTAAACTCTGACCCTGTACGCCCACTCTCTACCTGTTAACTCTGACCCTGTACACCCACTCTCTACCTGTAAACTCTTACCCTGTACGCCCACTCTCTACCTGTTAACTCTGACCCTGTACGCCCACTCTCTACCTGTAAACTCTGACCCTGTACTACCACTCTCTACCTGTAAACTCGGACCCTGTACTACCACTCTCCTAGTGGCCGGTTATTTAATGCAGGAAAACTGAAATCCGTTTTATCTCAATTCTACCAGCATGTCATCTGTGCAACTAGAGACTAAAAACTCTAGATCACCTTTACTCCACAAACAGAGACATACAAAGCTCTCCATCACCTTCCATTTGGAAAATCTATCCTCCTGATTCCTGCTTACAAGCAAAATCTCAAACAGGAAGTATCAGTGACTCACTCAATATGGAAGTGGTCCAATGAAGCGTATGCTAATCTACAGGACTTTCGCTAGCACTGCCTGGAATATGTTCCGGAACTCATCCAGTGGCATTGAGGAGTTTACCACATCAGTCACCGGCTTTATTAATAAGTGCATTGATGACGTCGTCCCCACAGTGACTGTACGTACATATCCAAACCAGAAGCCATGGATTACAAGCATCATCCGCACTGGGGCTAAAGGCTAGAGCTGCTGCTTCAAAGGAGCGGGACACTAACCCGGACCCTTAGAAGATATCTCGCTATGCCCTCTGACAAACCATCAAATAGGCAAAGTGTCAATAGAGGACTAAGATTGAATCCTACTACACCGGCTCTGATGCTCGTCGGATGTGGAAGGGCTTAAAAAATATCACGGATTACAAAAGGAAACCCAGTCATGAGCTGCCCAGTGACGCGAGTCTACCAGTCGAGCTAAAAATGCCTTCTATGCTCGCTTCGAGGCAAGCAACACTGAATCATGCGTAAGTGCACCAGCTATTCCAGATGACTGTGTGATCACACTCTCCATAGCCGATGTGAACAAGACCTTTAAACAGGTTAACATTTACAAGGCCGCAGGGCATGTCGAATTACCAGTACGCGCACTCAGAGCATGTGCTGACCAGCT